>NW_023270839.1:4104082-4190540 GCF_011800145.1 Mirounga leonina
GAAAGAAAGAAAGAAAGAAAGAAAGAAAGAAAGAAAGAAAGAAAGACGGAAGGGGAAAGGAAAGGAAGGAAAGAAGCCCAAGGAAGTCGATAAAACCATCCTTTAGGAAAACCAAGTGTTGGACTTACTAGACAAATTTTAAAAACCTGCTATTATAAATATTTTCAAGAAACTAAAGGAAGCCATGTCTGAAGAATTAAAGGAAAGTATGAGAATAATATCTCACTACATAGAGAATTATCAATTGAGACAAAAATAATTCAAAAAGTACCAAATAGCATTTTTTAGTTGAAAAGTAAAATTGCTGAAATGAAAATTCACTAGAAATGTTCAAAAGCAGATTTCAGTTCATAGGAGAAAGAATTGACCAACTTAAAAATAGTTCAATTGACATTTCTTAATTATTTTTGAGGAACAGAAGAAAAAAGAATGCACAAAATTAGCCAAATCTCAGAGAAGTATTGGATACCTTCAAATGTACCAAAGTATGCATAATGGTAGTTGAGAAGGAGAGAAAAGAGGAGCAGAAGAACATTAGAACAAATAATGACTGAAAAATTCCAAAATTTGATGAAGAATATTAATTCATATACCTGAGAAACTCAATCAACTCCAAACAGGTTAAACTCAAAGCTATCCATACCCACATACATTCATTATCAGAAGTAGTAAAGGCCAGAAGACAATGGGATGATATATTCAAAGTGCTGAAAGAGGCTGTCAACCAAGAAGTTCACACCCAGCTCCTGGACAAAAAGTTTTTGTATATTATTAAAATTAAATTGTCATTAATCTAAACTAGATTATTTTAAGTGGTTACTTTGTAATCCTCAGGGCAACAATTTTAAAATATATCTCAAAAATATAGTACAATAAGCAATAAAGAAATTAATAAAGTACACAAGAAAAAATAGGCAGTAATGAAGAAATACAGACAAAAGAAAACATAAGACGTATAGAAAACAAATAGCAAAGTGGCAGGTCCAAATCTAAACTTTGTTGGATTATTTACTCCAATTGAAATGCAGAAATAGGCAGAATGAATTTTAAAAAATGATCCAACTTTGTTCTGTCTATAAGAGATGTACTTTGTATATTCAAAGAGATTGGAAATAAAAGAACAAAAAAAGGAATATCATGCAGACAATAACCAAAAGAGAGCTGAAGTGGCTATATTAATATCAGATCCAAAAGATTTTAAGACAAAAATTGTTACTAGAGAAAAAGGAAAACATTCTCCAATGAAAAAAGGGTCAAGTCATCAAGAAGACAATTATAAGCATATATGCACATAGTAAAAGAGCCCCCAAAATGCATAAAGCAAAAACTGACATAAAGAGATAAACAGATAACAATAATAACTGGAAACTTCAATATCCCACTTTGAATAACTGAAAATGAGGCATCAGAGTGGCAAGGAAATAGAAGACTTGAACAATACTATAAACCAAGCAGATCTAACAAACATCTATAAAACACTCTACCCAACAACAGAGGAAAACACATTCTTCTCAAGTGCACACAGAATATCCTCCACACAGACCATATATTAGGCCATAAAGCAAGCCACAGTAAATGTAAAATGGTATAACATATACAAAGTTAAAATGGCAGAAATGATGAAAAATATGTTCTCTTACCACAATAAGATCCGATTAGAAATGGCAGAAGCAACTTAGAAAATTTCACAAATATGTGGAAATTAACAATGCACTCCTAAATTTCCAATGGGTTAAAGAAGAAATTAAAATGGAAATTAGTAAATGCTTTGAGATGTATGAAGATAAACATACAATATGCCAAAACTTAAGGAATGCAGTTAAAACTGCACATAGAGAGGAATATATTTATGGATACCTATGAATAAAAAAGATTTCTAGGGCGCCTGGGTGGCTCAGTTGGTTAAGTGACTGCCTTCAGCTCAGGTCATGATCCTGGAGTCCTGGGATCGAGTCCCGCATCGGGCTCCCTGCTCGGCGGGGAATCTGCTTCTCCCTCTCCCACTCCCCGTTTGTGTTCCCTCTCTCACTGTGTCTTTCTCTGTCAAATAAATAAATAAAATCTTAAAAAAAAAAAAAAGATTTCTAATCAACTTAATCTTCCACATTAAGAAACTTGTAAAAAGAGTAAAATAATCCCAAAGCAAGGTCAAGAAAGGAAACAACAGAAATTAGAGTGGAAATAAATTAAATAGAGAATAGGAAAAAATAGAGTAAATCAACAGAGTCAAAACTTGGTTCACTAATCTTCCATTAGACTGAACAAAAATAAGTGTTGAGAAGGATGTGGAGGAACTGCAATCCTCACACATTGTTGGAAATGTAAAATAGTGCAACGGCTTTGGAAAACTCTTTGGCATTTCCTCTAAATGTTAGAAATTGACGTGCCGTATAACCCAGCAATTTCACTACTGGATATATACCTCAAATACAGGGGAAAAAAAATACATGTGACCATTTATAGTGGCATTATTCATAATGGTAAAAAAATGAAAACAACCCAATGTCCACCAACCGATGAATAAACAAAATGTGACAGACCCATTCAATGTAATATTCAGCCATCAAAAGAAATAATGTACTGATACATGCTGTAATATAGATGAACCCTGACAACATCCTAAGGAAAATAAGCCAATCACAAATCACCACATTTGTACAATTCAATTTATATGAAATTTTCACAATCCCATAGACAAGGCAAACCCATAGAGACAATAAATAGATTAGTGGTCAGAGGGTTGGGGAGAAAGTTAGCGTGTGCTAATAAATACAGGATTTGTTTTGGGGTGATAAAAAAGGTCCTAAAATTAGATAGTGATGAGAATTACAAAACACTGTTAATATACTAAAAAACTCATGAGTTGTGCACTTTAAAAGGGTGAATTTTATGCTCTGTGAATTGTAGCTAGCTAGCTACCTACCTACCCACTTAAAATAATTAGGAAAGATGAGAGTGAGGTAGCTACAGTCTTCTTATATTTGAGGTTAGGTGTTTGTATGATTGCTTCAGTCTCCATAACTACCTTTCATTTCCTGGTCATGCACAGTCAATAAATTCCATAATACTTACAAAGTAAAGGCACTTTTTGACATGTCTGAAGAATGTGTTGTTGAAAAAAATTGACATAAGTTAACAATGTATAAGCCAAAAGCAACTTTTGAATAGGAGATATTGCTAAAGAACTTAATGACATCAAGGCACCAGATGAAGTTGCTACCTCCCACATTTGATCCAACAAGAAAACGAAGCCAAAAACAGGATTGGAAGACTGGAAACATTTACCTGCATGACCCAACTTTGGTGACTTTAGACAGTTCCAAAGAACTCTCATGTCTTCCCAGGATCAGGGCTTCTAAGTGAAGTAGGAGGATTTCTGGGTATGAGACGAGAAGTTGTGCTTTGTTAAGGATACAAAGGTAACCTTTGAAGCAAGAATGAATAAAATATAGAACAAATGAGAAAAGAGGATCAAAAGTTAAATAAATGTTTTCTAAACTATTTGCAATTATTTTTTCCATACAGTCCATAACTGGAGTGATTGCTTTTTTTTTATTATGTTATGTTAATCACCATACATTACGGAGTGATTGCTTCATCTGTCATGTAGTTTACAGTGAATTTCAGACCACTATCTTATAGGTTTATATGTGTATAAATAAAATATCTAAATTACTGTTTTCCAGTCAAGTGGATTGGGATAACCTGTGAAAATATAGTAACATATAGATTCCCATAATCGTGTCCCAAATTCACAGAATCAGAATATCCAGAGATGGTGACTAGTTGATGATGATGACAGTGATGATGATGATGATAATCATTAAATACTTGGAGTATGCTTTTTGTGATCAGTCAGGTTTGCAAATCAGTAGATACCATTATGAAAGACAAAACAAACTGTAAAGTGCATATAAATACGTAATTCGAAATCTGGAATGTTTAAATTAAGGGTATATAGAGAGGAAGTAGTTTCCATAAAGATATATGGCCAGTTAGTAGCAAAATTGCATAAGAACCTAGGTTTATTAAAAATAGTCTTCTATGGCTGAGATAGGGAATATCTCCTATTCCCTTTATGTCAATTCCCACAGATAAACCATGAAATTTAAGACTTAATGTTATGCAGCATGGTACAGTTTCTTGCATTAGCTTTAAAGTATCTTTAATACCATGGGCTAATAAAACATGTTACTTTTGAAAATGATAAATATCAGGAAATGCTTAAAAGATAAATTATTCTTAAATTTTCATATATATTTATGAATTTGGAAGACCATTTTATCAGAGGTGAAAACATGAACCAGTAAATGATGGTTGCCTCTGGGGAGTGTGATGAAGGTGATGTAGGTATGTAGAGTGGGAGGGATGCTTATTTATATTGTACATGTGTTATAAATCATATTTTCACATTTTTTAAAGGCATAGAGAGAAAAGGAAAGAAAATATAACTTAGCCAAGAAAAGTCATTAGATTCGTTTTTCTATTGCTGTGTAACAAATTTAGCAGCTTAAAAAACATGCATTTATTATCTCACAATTTCTGTGGTTCGGGAATCCAGGTACATCTTAACTGGGTCGTCTGCAAGAATGTAATTAATGCAATGGCAAAGGCTGGATTCTCATGTGGAGGATAGACTGACTAAGAAGAAGTCCACTTCTAGTCTTAGATCGATGGAGGAATTCATTTCCTTGTGATTGTACACTGAGGTCCCTGACTTCTTGCTACCTGTTGTCTGGAAGCTACCTTCAGCTTCTAAAGGCTTTCCCCACTTCCTCGCTATCTGGATGTTTACTTCTTCAAAGCCAGCAAAGGAGTCTTACATAATGCAATCATGGGAGTGACATCTCATTACCTTTACCATATTCTGCTGATCAGAAGAAAATGACAGGATGTGCTATGACTCAGTTTTTCTAGATCTTGTCGATATAATGGTATGTTTTGGAAGAAAACAAATATTCTGTGTCAGGAACTCTGTTAAGCATTGTAAGATACTGCATATATTTCTTATGACATTCCTATAAAATACTGCTACAACCAGTTCTATTTTCTGATGAATACTCAAGAGTACTTTTTTTTTTAACCAAAAACACTTATTTTAGTCTTCAAAGAACAAACTGTTCTTCTTTTTCTAAGATAATAATGATTAACTTACAAGGAGTCCCTTTTCTTATGTGATACAAGTAGCAAGCTTTAGACCAGGAATTTAAACAAAAGACTTCTCTTAATCAGAGCTTTTCTATTTCCATTCCACTACATTAGTATATTAGCAGACTAGAGGCTAAAAACAGTTGTTTTGCTTCCCAGTTTGAATAAAATAGTACATGTTAAATGGGCAGAAGTGAAAAGAAGGGAATGTGAAGAAAATGAACAGAAGCATGATTAAATCAACTTACGTAAGACTTCACAATGGAGTTAATTCCGTTTACACTATTTTTAATTATTGATTCCAAATACACAACTTTGACACTTAAATAGGCATTCTTTAGAAATAAGCCTTGTGGATTATGTAGCTTAATTTCCATGGGCACAGAAGCAAATCTGGGTTTTTTTTTTTAAGGAACAGGTGAAGAATTTACAGCTTTCTCCAAACGGACTTTCCTTTGACTGTTAAATAGTAATAAAATCCACTTAGAAGTTTCAATTTTCTCTGGTAATTGGCAACAGTAATTTCTACATTTCAGATTAATTACTAAGAATATTCATTTCCCATAGGTGGCAGCATAAACTTCAATAGAATATTCATTACTAGCAATATTAGTTCAGAACTTCTTTACTCATAATGGCAAAGTACTATTTTGAGGGCTTTCTGATTCCACTCAGTCCATCTTTTCAATCTATTTAACATGCTTAGAGTAGAGAGTAATTTATTTTGTTAAAAGTACAAGTATAATTATAAGTAAAAGTAGATGTACAAGCACAATTTTGCATCATTTTTTGAGGCAGCCTTGGCATTTCATAATGAATAGATGAAAAAAAGAACTAAGATTAAAAGCTAAAATTATTGTTTTAATTGATATGGTTGGGTGGTTAATACACCACTTTCAGAGTTGACAACATAAGATGATTTTACAGTGATCAATGAACACTCTAATCATGCACTGAACTCTCCTTTTTGTATAAGTATGTATGCATGTAATGCTATATGCAGTATTGTCTGACTGAATCAGCTCTCTCAAACTCTATATTTTAAAAGTTTGCTTGTTTCTTTGGATTTCCAAAGCAGTCAGAGAAAGCGTTCACATGTGCATTTTAAGGAATGTCAAAATAATTAATTACAAGTTTATTTTTACATACCTTTTGAAATTAGTGGAAAATTTTGCACTCTCCAAAGTATAATATTTAAATTCTACTTACTGAAATTCTAAACAAAACAAAACAAACAGAAACAAGACTTCAGTTGCAGTTAACCTTAGGTTAATGTTCAACTGGAAAGATGTTTTACTTTACACTGCATTTGTCACCTTTTTCATGTTTTGATAGATCTCTTTTCTTCTGTCTTTTGTATAAATTAGCTCTTGAGAATCCACTGTATTCAAGAGAAATCACATACTTCAGAAAAAGCCTACTGGATTTTAGGATGGGATATTTTAACATGTTTCTCTACCTTTAGGTGTTTTGCTTTATGTTTCAAAGGTATGGTAGCAGATCAACACTCAAATATCTGCCTTTTATAACTTATCTCCTCAGACATGTTCCAAAACAATGAGGTATATTATTGACAAAGAATTAAGTGTAATAATCAAGCAATTAACCAAGGGTATTTGCAGCACTATATAGAAAGACAAATTAAGAAGACTACCATGGTATCCAGAAGCCATCTGTTAACCAATGTCAAATTGATGATAAAGAAAATTGAGTTCCCTTGGCAGTTGGTTTTCCTCCAGCTGCATACAGCTATAAAAGAGCCATCAAAGACAAATCCGCATTTGTGGTTAATTCAGAAATGCAGTAGATAGGCATTGAGAAACCTCCAGTGACAAATTTTTATTCTGAAAGTTGATGCTAAAATTCCTGGGAAAGTTACACATTGGGCCGTGGATCAGCATTTAAGACCATCTTGATAGGGTAAAAAGATATCAGCACAATTCTCAAATGCATGTGTGTACACACAAATACAATAAAAATCTGCTCAGAGCATGAAATAATGAGTGAATTACTTCTAAAGTAATCAACTATACAAAGTTAGTTGAAAACTTAACATATTTACCACAAACATTTATTATTGCACATATTCTAATATGAACCTCACTTTATGAAAAGCCTACAATGAAGCAGTACTAGAAAATAATCATAAATTTGGATGGTCTTTATTATTACTAAGCCTCGACAAAGACTAATGCCAAAGACTTAACAAAGGTGTCCTCCAGAATCATTATAATACTAACACTCAAAGGAAACTTTAAAAAGTTAACATAATGCCTTGAAAGAGGTTGGGATCTGGAGTCAGGCAAAAGTGATGTTTCAAATTATTCAATCCTTATTAATCCTTATTAATTATATGACTTTGGGCATATTACTTAATCTGTGCTAGTATGTATAGAAAAATGAGAATGATAATAACCTTGCAGGGATGTTGAAATGATAAAATGAATAAATGGGTGCCAAAACTTATTTCTGTCAAATAAAACATTAAATGTCTTATCAATGGATTATTGAAGTAATACTAATTGCTAAGGACTTTAAGCTTATTGTGGAGAGGTCACTGGGCTGAGGATCAGGAAATCTAGCTTGTTCTTCCAGCTTTGCCATAAATTAGCCATGTAACCCTGTACAAATCATTTAAGTTCTCTGGACCTCAGTTTACTCTTTGCTAAATTGGAGGTTGGGATGGGAATGGAATTAAAATGACTATATTAATTCTAAAATCCACTTATTCTAAGTATTTGAGTTAGATTTCAATAAATAAAAGCAAAGTATAAAATCACGTATTTGTAGAACACTGTTGAAATCATTGCAATCTGTTATATGTGTGTTTATTGCTAATTTTTAAAAGAAAAATTAAACAGTCGGAACAGTCAGCTTTTATAGTCCACTTAAGGTTTATGTTTTTATTAGAATGCATTTAATGTTAAGTAAAAGTAATGTTTAATTTATTCACTAAAGCTGCCTAGATTAACCCAGAACTGTGTCTGACTTTTCTTGCTTACAATTTTAGAGTTGAAGAAGATTAAAAAAAATAACTACTTATCCATCCCCCATTTGGGGGTTGAAAATATAAAACATTAAGTAAGAGACAGATAACTGTGAGAGAGAACTGGTTCTAGAACCTAAGTCTATTGATTCCTAGACCAATCTTTGTTCCACATCACATTTCACTATTTTTAACAATCTTGAAAGTGCATTCTATCTCAGTCACTTTCTCTGTTCCTGATACCTTATCTCATTTCATTAACTTGACGGAAATTACCACATTTAGTTTACTACTGCTATGCTGAACAAGTATTTCACATTGGATGATCTCAAAATACAAATGTGTTTGGTCTACCACTCCTACTTTATAATGCATCCCCCCACCATTGAATGAACACTTAGCAATCCTCATCATTTTTCAGTTCATTCCTAAGTATCAGACATTCAGTAGTCATTTCAGGTTACAGCATACAGTTTCAAAATTCAGAAATATTAAGTGCTACTTCAAGATAGTAACCAATATTTGGATATTCATTAAAAAATAAGAACCTTTTCTTCTTAGGCATGGTTGGCTTCTTTATGCACTTCTCCTTCCATTAGTTAGCTGCTGTATTGAACTTAAATGATCAGTGAATTCAGAATGAGAGAGAAAGCTAAAGAGCAGGATTGTTTCTATTTGGCTAGTTACTGCTAAGCAAGCTTAAATTAAATTTAAATTATAAGAAAAATATGCAGGATACAGTAGTATTTTGGACATAGAGATCAAATAAAAACAAACAGTTAAGAGTGAAACACTGATCTTTGACAAAGGAACAAAGGGAATACAATGGAGAAAATGCAGTCTTTTCAACAAATGGTATTGGGACAAGTAGATACACATGCCAAAAAAAAAAAAAAAAAAAAGGAATCCAGACACAGACCTTATACCTTTCATAATAAAGATCCAAATGTAAAATGAAAACTATAAAACTCCTAGAAGGTAGGACAAAATATGGATGACCTTGGGTTTAGAGATATAACATCTAAAACGTCATTAATAAAATAAGTAATTAATAAATTGGACTTAATTAAAATTAAAAAGTTCTGCTCTGTGAGAGACACAATGAAGAGAATAAGAAGACAAGCTATATATTGGGAAAAATATTTGCAAAAAATACATTTGACAAAGAACTGTTATGCAAAATATGCAAAGGACACTTAAAATTCAACAAGAAAATAAACAATCTGATTTTAAAAATGGGTCAAAAATCTTAATAGAATCTCACAAAAGAATATACACAAATTACAAATAAGTATATGAAAATATGTTCGACATCATATGTCATCAGGGAAATGCAAATTAATACGAGACTCCACTGCACACCGATCAGAATGGTGAAATTCCAAAATACTGCCCGCACCAAATGCTGGAGAGGATGTAGGGCAATAGGAGCTGGGAGTGCAAAATGGTAAAACCATTTGGGAAGATAGTTTGGCAGTTTCTGACAAAACTATCATGATCTTACTATACAAAGCAGCAATCACATTCTTTGGTATTTAGTCAAATGAACTGAAAACATCCACACAATCATCAGCACACAGATGTTTCCAGTAGCTTTATTCCTAATTGCCAACACCTGGAAGTAACCAAAATGTCTTTTGGTAGGTGAATGGCTAAATAAACTGTGGTACATCCACACGATGGAATAACATTCAGTAAGTAAAATAAATGAGCTATCAAGCCATAAAAGACATGGAGGAGGCTGAAACATATTACTAAGTAAAAAAAGCCAATCTGAAAAGGCTGCACACTGTATGATTCCAAATATATGACCATTTGGAAAAGGCAAAACTATGGAGAAAGTAAAAGGATCAGTGGTTTTCAGAGGTTAGAAGAGGCAGGATAAAGAGGCAGAGCACATAGAATTTTTAGGGCAGAGAAACTATTCTCTATGATACGATAATGGTAGATACATGTCATTATACATTTTCAATACTAATAGAATGAACAACCCCCAAAATGAACCCTAATGTAAACTATGGACTTTGTATAATAATGATATGTCAGTGTAGCTCATCAGTTGTAACAAAGGCACTCGTTTGGTGAAGAATGGTGATAGTGGGGGGTGAGGCAGAGAGTACATGGGAACTCTGTATCTTCTGTTCAGTTGTGTCCTGATATAAAACTGCTCTAAAAAATAAAGTCTATTTTTAAAAAGGTAAAGCAGAATTTAACTTAATACTTTAAAAAAAGAGAAACTGAAATTTTTGCAAGATACTTGTATAAAGAATTAGCTTTGGTCACAGTTAAAGATACAGGTAAGTTTTAAATAAATTTTTAAAATAGATAAATGTCCTGGGGCACCTGGGTGGCTTAGTCGTTAAGCGTCTGCCTTTGGCTCAAAGGTCATGATCCCAGGGTCCTAGGATCGAGCCCCGCATTGGGCTCCCTTCTCAGCGGGGAGCCTGCTTCTCCCTCTCCCACTCCCCCTGCTTGAGTTCCCTCTCTTGCTGTGTCTCTCTCTGTCAAATAAATAAATAAAATCTTTAAAAAAATAAAAAAATAAAAAAAATAAAAAAATAAAATAGATAAATGTCCTACTACAAAATGAATTACACTATAACTGGGAGGAAGAACAAAACAAAGACAACACATCAACTGTAATTCATGTAAGCCTATCAATCTCCGGTCTGTTTTAAACAATCTCTAAGGTAAAAAATCATTAACCAAAATACATGATTACATCAAAATCACTAAACAAATGTGATTTGTCACAGAATATAAGCCAAAATATATCTACTTCATATTCTAGAATAAATTAGATATGACTGCTTCATAACTGCTAAGCAAAATATGCAGAAAAGAGAGTGTGAGGTTTTACCATAAATGGTTAGAAACAAAATGTGATAGTAAGCTGTGGAGATTCAACATTAGAATGTTTGCCCTCGGTTGTGGGGGCGGAGCAAGATGGCAGAGGAGTAGGAGACCTGGATTTCGTCTCCTCTCAGGAATTCAACTGGATAGGGATCAAACCATTCTGAACACCTACAAACTCAACAGGAGATCGAAGAAAAGAATAGCAGCAACTCTCTCATCAGAAAAGCGACCACTTTCTGGAAGGTAGGACGTGTGGAGAAGTGAATCCGAGGCAATATTCGGGAGGATAGATGGCGGGGGAGGGGCCTCCATCGGCCGCTTCTGGCAAGTGATAGAGCAGCGGAGCACAAAATCGGAACTTTTAGAAGTCACCTCCACTGAGGGACGTCACTCCGGTGGCTAAGTGGGGGGTGGAACCCTCCGGGACAGTGTGGTCTCGGGACCCTCGGGGTCACAGAAAGACCGGGGGTGTCTGAGTGCGGCAGAGCTCCCAGGTAAGGGAGCAGGGAAGCCGGCTGCAGAGGCGGAGCCCAGGCGCGGGCTCTCAGCTCGGGGTCGCCATAAACCGTGATCCGCGGCACAGTCGGGCCCCTGCTCCTCCAGCAGGGACCCCACAAGCGGCAGATCCGGGGAGACTCACCTTCCTCCCCCGGGAGGAGCCGCGCGGGAGTGCACCACAGGGATCTGCTGGGTTTGGAGACTCCACCCGGGGTCGGGTGCCAGAGATAGAAACGCGCAGTCACAGGCCGGGTGAGCACGGAGTGCGGCCGGAGACCAGGGAGACGGGAGTGACTGACAGCTTTTCTCTGGGGGCTCACTGAGGAGCAGGGCCCCGAGTTCTCGGCTTCTCCGGGGCGGAGATTGGGAGGCCGCCATTTTCACTCTCCGCCTCCAAAGCTGTACGGAAAGCTCGCAGGGAACAAAAGCCCTGGAGAGCAAACCCGAGCAGATTACTTAGCCGGGAGGGGGCAAGGGCGGGGCAATTCCGCCTCCAGCAGAGACATTTGGAAACCACGGCAACAGGCCCCTCCCCAGAAAATCAGCGAGAACAGCCAGCCAAGACCAAGTTTACCGATCAATGAGAACGGCAGAACTCCAGCGCTGGGGGAATACTGCACATAGAAATCATGGCTTTTTTACCATGATCCTTTAGTCGTTCAAAGTTAATTTTTTTTTGAATTTTTTGAATTTTTCTTTTTCCCTTTTTCAACCAACATCTTATCAATCCCTTTTTAAAAAAAAAAATTATTTTTCATTTTTAGAGTCATATTCTATCCCTTCATAGTAGTTACCCGTATTTTTGGCATATATATATAAGTTGTTCTCTCTTTAAAATTTTGAGATAGTTTCTTCTAACAGATTAAAATATACCCTAAATCTCTAGTATATGGTTTTTTCTACTCCCCTGCCTGATCACATTCTCTCCCTTTTTTTTTCTTTTTTCTTTTTTTAAATCCTCTTCTTTCTTTTTTCAAACAACTTCTTATCAATTCCTTTTATAAAATTTTTTATAATTTCCATATTTACAGTCATATTCCATCCCTTCATCATATCAACCCTTATCTTTGTACATATATAAGTTTTTCTTTCTTTAAAATTTTGGGAGGCACTTTCTTCTAAAAGACCAAAATATACCCCAAATCTAGTGTGTGGCACTGATCTATATACCAGCCTGATCATATTTGATCACATTCTGGGTTTTTTTTTTGTTGTTGTTTTGTTTTGTTTGTTTTTATCTTTATCTTTTTCTTTCTCTTTTTTCTCTCTGTTTCTTTTTCCACTGCTTCAGGTCTTTTCTGATTTGTTTAGAGTATATTTTCTGGGGACGTGGTTACTCTGCTAGCATTTTGTTCTCTCATTAATCTATTCTCCTCTGCACAAAATGACAAGATGGAAAAAATCACCTCAACAAAAAGAACAAGAGGTAGTACCGACTGCCAGGGACCTACTCAATATGGACATTAGTACGATGTCAGATCTAGAGTTCAGAATCATCACTTTAAAGATACTAGCTGGGCTTGAAAAAAGCATGGAAGTTATTAGAGAAACCCTTTCTGGAGAAGTAAAAGAACTAAAATCTAACCAAGTAGAAATCAAAAAGGCTATTAATGAGGTGCAATAAAAAATGGGGGTGCTAACTGCTAGGATAAATGAGGCAGAAGAGAGAATCAGTAATATAGAAGACCAAATGATGGAAAATGAAGAAGCTGAGAAAAAGAGAGATAAACAACTACTGGATCACGAGGGCAGAATTCGAGTGATAAGCGATACCATAAGACGAAACAACATTAGAATAATTGGGATCCCAGAAGAAGAAAAAAGAGAGAGAGGGGCAGAAGGTATAATGGAGCAAATTATAGCAGAGAACTTCCCTAATTTGGGGAAGGAAACAGGCATCAAAATCCAGGAAGCACAGAGAACCCCCCTTAAAATCACTAAAAATAGGTCAACACCCCGACATCTAATAGTAAAACTTACGAGTCTCAGAGACAAAGAGAAAATCCTGAGAGCAGCTTGGGACAAGAGGTCTGTAACCTACAATGGTAGAAACATTAGATTGGCAACAGACCTATCCACAGAGACCTGGCAGGCCAGAAAGGACTGGCAGGATATATTCAGAGCACTAAATGAGAAAAATATGCAGCCAAGAATACTCTATCCAGCTAGGCTGTCATTGAAAATTGAAGGAGAGATAAAAAGCTTCCAGGACAAACAAAAACTAAAGGAATTTGCAAACACGAAACCAGCCCTACAAGAAATCTTGAAAGGGGTCCTCTAAGCAAAGAGAGACCCAAAAAGCAAGATAGACAAGAAAAGAACACAGACAATATACGGTACCAGTCACCTTACAGGCAATACAATGGCACTAAATTCCTATCTTTCAATAGGTACCCTGAATGTAAATGGGCTAAATGCCCCAATCAAAAGACACAGGCTATCAGACTGGATTAAAAAACAAGACCCATCGATATGCTGTCTACAAGAGACTCATTTTAGACCCAAAGACACCCCCAGATTGAAAGTGAGGGGGTGGAAAACCATTTACCATGCTAATGGACACCAAAAGAAAGCTGGGGTGGCAATCCTTATATCAGACAAATTAGATTTTAAACCAAAGACTGTAATAAGAGATGAGGAAGGACATTATATCCTACTTAAAGGGTCTATCCAACAAGAAGATCTAACAATTATAAATATCTATGCCCCTAACATGGGAGCAGCCAATTATATAAGGCAATTAATAACAAAAGCAAAGAAACACATCAACAACAATACAATAATAGTGGGGGACTTTAACACCCCCCTCACTGAAAGGGACAGATCATCTAAGCAAAAGATCAACAAGGAAATAAAGACTTTAAATGACACACTGGACCAAATGGACTTCACAGACATATTCAGAACATTCCACCCCAAAGCAACGGAATACACATTCTTCTCTAGTGCCCATGGAACATTCTCCAGAATAGATCACATCCTAGGTCATAAATCAGGTCTCAACCGGTACCAAAAGATTGGGATCATTCCCTGCCTATTTTCAGACCACAATGCTTTGAAACTAGAACTCAATCACAAGAGGAAAGTTGGAAAGAACTCAAATACATGGAGGCTAAAGAGCATCCTACTGAAGAATGAATGGGTCAACCAGGAAATTAAAGAAGAATTAAAAAAATACATGGAAACCAATGAAAATGAATACACAACTGTTCAAAATCTTTGGGATGCAGCAAAGGCAGTCCTAAGAGGAAAGTATATAGCAATACAAGCCTTTCTCAAGAAACAAGAAAGGTCTCAAGTACACATCCTAACCCTACACCTAAAGGAGCTGGAGAAAGAACAGCAAATAAAGCCTAACCCAGCAGGAGAAGAGAAATAATAAAGATCAGAGCAGAAATCAATGAAATAGAAACTAAAAGAACAGTAGAACAGATCAACGAAACTAGGAGCGGGTTCTTTGAAAGAATTAACAAGATTGATAAACCCCTGGCCAGACTTATCAAAAAGAAAAATGACCCAAATCAACAAAATCATGAACGAAAGAGGAGAGATCACAACCAACACCAAAGAAATACAAACAAGTATAAGAACATATTATGAGCAACTCTATGCCAGCAAATTAAATTACCTGGAAGAAATGGATGCATTCCTAGAGATGTATTAACTACCAAAACTGAACCAGGAAGAAATAGAAAACCTGAACAGACCTATAACCACTAAGGAAATTGAAGCAGTCATCAAAAATCTCCCAAAAAACAAAAGCCCAGGGCCAGATGGCTTCCCAGGGGAATTCTACCAAACATTTCAAGAAGAATTAATACCTATTCTTCTGAAACTCTTCCAAAAAATAGAAATAGAAGGAAAACTTCCAAACTCAATTTATGAGGCCAGCATTACCTTGATCCCAAAACCAGACAAAGACCCCATCAAAAAGGAGAATTACAGACCAATATCCCTGATGAACATGGATGCCAAAATTCTCACCAAAATATTAGCCAATAGGATCCAACAGTACATTAAAAGGATTCTGCACCATGACCAAGTGGGATTTATCCCTGGGCTGCAAGGTTGGTTCAACATCCGCAAATCAATCAACGTGATACAATACATTAACAAAAGAAAGAACAAGAATCATATGATCCTCTCAATAGATGCAGAAAAAGCATTTGACAAAGTACAGCATCCTTTCTTGATCAAAACTCTTCAGAGTATAGGGATAGAGGGTACATACCTCAATATCATAAAAGCCATCTATGAAAAACCTACAGCGAATATCATTCTCAATGGGGAAAAACTGAGAGCTTTCCCCCTAAGGTCAGGAATGCGGCAGGATGTCCACTATCACCACTGCTATTCAACATCATATTGGAAGTCCTAGCCACAGCAATCAGACAACAAAAAGAAATCAAAGGCATCCAAATCGGCAAAGAAGAAGTCAAACTCTCACTCTTTGCAGATGAAATGATACTTTATGTGGAAAACCCCAAAGACTCCACCCCAAAACTGCTAGAAGTCATACAGGAATTCAGTAAAGTGGCAGGATATAAAATCAATGCACAGAAATCAGTGGCATTCGTATACACCAACAACAAGACAAAAGAAAGAGAAATTAAGGATTCAATCCCATTTACAACTGCACTCAAAACCATAAGATACCTAGGAATAAATCTAACCAAAGAGACAAAGGATCTGTACCCAGAAAACTATAAAATACTCAGGAAAAAAATTGAGGAAGACACAAAGAAATGGAAAAACGTTCCATGCTCATGGATTGGAAGAACGAATATTGTGAAGATGTCAATGCTACCTACAGCAATCTACACATTCAATGCAATCCCCATCAAAATACCATCCACTTTTTTCAAAGAAATGGAACAAATAATCCTAAAATTTGTATGGAACCAGAAAAGACCGCGAATAGCTAGAGGCATGTTGAAAAAGAAAAGCAAAGCCGGCGGCATCACAATTCCAGACTTCAAGCTCCATTACAAAGCTGTCATCATCAAGACAGTATGGTACCGTCACAAAAACAGACACATAGATCAATGGAACAGAATAGAGAGCCCAGAAATGGACCCTCAACTCTATGGTCAATTCATCTTCGACAAAGCAGGAAAGATTGTCCAATGGAAAAAAGACAGTCTCTTCAACAAATGGTGTTGGGAAATTTGGATAGCCACATGCAGAAGAATGAAACTGGACCATTTCCTTACACCACACACAAAAAGAGACTCCAAATGGTTGAAAGACCTCAATGTGAGACAGGAGTCCATCAAAATCCTAAAGGAGAACACAGGCAGCAACCTCTTCAACCTCAGCCGAAGCAACTTCTTCCTAGAAACATCGCCAAAGGCAAGGGAAGCAAGGGCAAAAATGAACTCTTGGGACTTCATCAAGATAAGAAGCTTTTGCAAAGCAAAGGAAACAGTTAACAAAACCAAAAGACAACCGACAGAATTGGAGAAGATACTTGCAAATGACATATCAGATAAAGGCCTAGTATCCAAAATCTATAAAGAACTCATCAAACTCAACACCCAAAGAATAAAGAATCCAATCAAGAAATGGGCAGAAGACTTGAACAGACATTTTTCCAAAGAAGACATCCAAATGGCCAACAGACACATGAAAAAGTGCTCAGTATCGCTCGGCATCAGGGAAATCCAAATCAAAACCTCAATGAGATACCACCTCACACCAGTCAGAATGGCTAAAATTAAAAATTCAGGAAACAACAAATGTTGGCGGGGATGCGGAGAAGGGGAACCCTCCTCCACTGTTGGTGGGAATGCAAGCTGGTGCAGCCACTCTGGAAAACAGTATGGAGGTTCCTCAAAAAGTTGAAAATAGAGCTACCATATGATCCAGCAATTGCACTACTGGGTATTTACCCCAAAGATACAAAAGTAGGGATCCGAAAGGGTACGTACACCCCGATGTTTATAGCAGCAATGTCCACAATAGCCGAACTGTGGAAAGAGCCAAGATGTCCATCGACAGATGAATGGATAAAGAAGAGGTGGTATATATATACAATAGAATATTATGCAGCCATCAAAAGGAATGAGATCTTGCCATTTGCATCGACATGGATGGAACTGGAGGGTATTATGTTGAGTGAAATAAGTCAAAAAGAGAAAGACATGTATCATATGACCTCACTGATATGAGGAATTCTTAATCACAGGAAACAAACTGAGGGTTGCTGGAGTGGGGGGTGGGGTGGGAGGGATGGGGTGACTGGGTGATAGACACTGGGGAGGGTATGTGCTCTGGTAAGTGCTGTGAATTGTGCAAGACTGTTGAATCTCAGATCTGTACCTCTGAAACAAATAATGCAATATATGTTAAGAAAAAAAAGAAGAAGGTAGCAGGAGGGGAAGAATGAAGCAGGGGAAATCGGAGGGGTAGACGAACCATGAGAGACGATGGACTCTGAAAAACAAACTGAGGGTTCTGTAGGGGAGGGGGGTGGGAGGATGGGTTGGCCTGGTGGTGGGTATTGAGGAGGGCACGTTCTGCATGGAGCACTGGGTGTTATGCACAAACAATGAATCATGGAACACTACATCTAAAACTAATGATGTAATATATGGGGATTAACATAAGAATTAAAAAAAAAATGTTTGCCCTCAGACTAGCCTTAATAAACCATATTCATTCTTTAGAAGTCAAATTATGGTCAATCAGTGTAGCATGAAATAGAAAATGTATATACTTCCATGTGTTTCAGTTTATAACTCTATAACAGCATTTACTACGATATATTCAATCACTTTATTTGAATGTACACATAAACTCCTAAGGAAGGCAATTTGTACGAATAACACTTGGCACCCTGGCTGGCATAGTCGATTCTCAAATGCATGAATAAATGAATAACCAGAAACTGAGCTATAGGGGAGAGTAAGGGATAATTATACTATATATTATTTTCTAAATGTATACTCTTACCCAGTCATTATACACTTTAATAATATTATTCTGCTTGGGGTGACTGGGTGGCTCAGTCAGTTATGTGTCTACCTTTGGCTCGGGTCCTGGAATCGAGCTCTGCATCTGGCTCCCTGCTCAGAGCAGAGTCTGCTTGTCATTCGCCCTTTCCTTTTGCCCCTACCTCCACTCATGTGAGCACACGTGCTCTCTCTCTTTCAAATAAATAAAATCTTTAATGTTGGGGTTAATGTAGAGTATGAAATCAGCCATAATACCTGACTTGCTAAAATGTAACAGGGAGGCCGCTGGGGGAGAGGGCAGGTTTCAGAGAAGGGTGTCGGCCTTTGGAATGCCCAGGCCTGGCAGGACCACATTGCCTTGGAATGCCACGGGGAGTTGCCTTCCCGGAAGCTTTCTTAGTGCAAACAGCAGCCCTGGGATCTAAGAGATGTATGCATTGTCCCTTAGGTAATGTTTAGCAGAACTCCTAGAACACGCAGATTAGCATATCGTATCTTTCCCATAAACAGACCCTCCCAGTTCCAGTAAGACACTTTGTCACACATCCCGTGCTTGAGAAACAGTGATAAATGAACAGTCCATAAATGGAACCAACAAGTATTTTATCCAGGTATATATATCCAAAGCATTTGAACTTCCATTATACCATACACCTAGGAATTGTATGATTTCACTAACTCTTTTTACTTGAGAATAAGAAACAGTGAGTGGCATGACCACAGTAACAGAGGCAAAACCTTAATCCAGTGTTCATTTGGCACAAAGAAAGGATTATCACTCAGTCTGTATTCTTTTTGTGTTCTGTCTGTATTAAAGAACCCTGACTAATAATGTCTAGCTAAGCAAATGGCTACAAACCTCTAAGACACATGAAGTTAACAGAGTTAATAGGAAGGGGAAAGAAATGGCCAGGGCAGAGTAAAAACAGCATGCCAAAGAGCCCCCGGCAAATAGTTGAAGCGAATAAATAAAAGGCTATGACAAGATTTAGGGAAAAATGTTCCCTGGGAACTCCAGGAAAAGCCACAAAGGACTGCAGTTTTGATGCTACCTGTAGGGACCAGGGAGATTATTATTCCATTGACGTGGAAGATATTTACTACATCGGTCCTTCCTGCCTAAGGTAGGTACCAATGATGTGCGCTATTAATACAAGCTGGTACTTCTGTTATGGGAGATGAACAGGTTTAAGGGGTAATGTTCTATTCACTGGTTTATTACAGAGAATGAAGAGATACTAGTATGATAGAAGAATTATGCACAAAAGGCTGGAAAGAATAGTCTGAGGAGAAAAAAGAGAAAGCTGTAGTTTTGACATACATCTTGGGCTTTTGTGGGGCTTTCTTGAGTCTTCATAGCAGACATGGTTGGGAAATTTTTACAGGCTTAAAATGAACATTGAAGAGGTGCAGGCTGCTGCCCAACTATGGATATTTTAACAAATAAAATTGGGGAATAATAGCTAACTTGAAGTCACTTGCTGATAAAGAACAGAAACAAGCAAACCCTGCCACCCATCACAAGGAAAGAATGGGGCTGAGGCTCAACCATTTGGTACCTATTGTGATCCCTGTACCTGTGCAGGAAGAGAAAACTAAAGAGGGTTAGGTGTGGCGGCCCATGAAGCCCAAAAATTTGTCATTGGTAGGTCAAAGACAGCATAATGACTGGCTATATCTAGAATAGTGCCAGGGAATGGGGTTTCATAATTTTGCTCTCTTCTCATGTAACTTCTGCTTTGGCAGTTCAGATGTATGCCTAAAGTCTATGCACAATATTTTAAATGGCTGTAACCACTCCTGCCAGACTGTAAACTAGCCCATTTTAGATTGAAATTTACTACAGAAATCAGGGGCAAGTTGACAAATAAAAGCGTATGTCACAGCAAAGAGAAATAACAGTAACTTTATAAAACTGGTATGTATACAGGCTCACCTGAAGGAGAATCTAAAACTTCTGAAGTCAAATCATGTCATCCAAGGCAAAAAATCAGAAGTTGGAATGACTTTTTACGTTAACAAATAAGTCGACAAGTATTTGAAAAGTTAGGACAATAAAAGGGCCTATCTTAGCTTTTTTTTTTTTTTGGTATAAGAACAAAGAAAGGATAAAGTTGCCTGCATCTTCTCCAGGTGAACTTTACAGTGAAAAGAGCAAAACAAATATGAAAAACAGACAACTTCAAAATAGAGAACACAGTAGGAGATTACCTTGGTACTTAGTTTATAGATCTATGCCATAATTACTTATAAAACGGAGAACTGGGGGGAAAAAGTGTTATCATTGCAAAATCACTGTTCACTACCTTTTGGGTCTAATACAAAATAGAAAATGTATAAGACAGACCAAAATTACCCTAGTAGTGAGTTTCCTATTTATGGAAGTGGCCAAGAAAAAGCTACCAGAGATATTGGAAAGAGACAGTTTTCAGTGGCTGTAAGTTCTAATAGATGAACTCTAAGGTATCTTCCAAATATTAGTACTACTAAGTGCTAAGAAATCATTGTTATCTTTATTATCATAAGGAAGCATGCTATTTATTATATTCTATGTCCATGTTAACATTAGTATACATAAGTTTAGGCAGAAAACTCAAATAGGCTGCTTTTTTCCTGTCTCAGAATAGGTCCTTAACCATTGGATAACTTTGAATGATTCAATTCTTTGCTTCTTTCATTCTTGTCTAATTAAACATATATTAAGCAAACACATAAGCTTTAAAGTCAGAGCTCATGTGAATACAAATGATGATAAAAAGATGATGCAATTATATCACCCTTAATGTTTATATAAAAAATCAAGATAAGATTTTTGGTGTATCATGTAGTTTAGGAAGCCATATGCTTGTCAGCTATTTTAATTAATAAAATACATAAGAACCTCTCACTAGAAAGAGTAAATGTTGAGTTTAAGTACTTCCTATTAATTCTACCACCCACTCCTACCCAAAGTAACACCATCAGCACCTCCACAATAATTACATCTCTTACAAATGAGTGGTTATAGTGTTATGGTGGAAGGAGACTGAATTAGAAGATGGGAGAAATTCGGCTTATAAAAACTGTGAACAATTTCTTTTTGAGATAGGCTTAAAGAGGAACCCACGTTACCCACAAAATTTCTTAATATTCTGTCTGATAAGCAATCTCCTTATTTTTGAATAGAAGGACCACAGTTAAGACATCTGATTACTATAATATATATCCTTATATAAAGTATAAATATTAATTTGTATATTATAAAATTTTCTCAAATGTAGAAGATACACAAAAGGCACTTAATAAATATTTTATTTTATTTATTTCTTTTAGAGAAAGAGAGACAGCAAGCATGCAGGTGGAGAGGGAGGGGCAGAGGGAGAGGGAGAGAATCTTAAGTACACTGCACAGCCAAAGTGGAGCCCGAGGTAGGGCTTGATCTCACAACCCTTAGATCATGACCTGAGCTGAATGAAATTAAGAGTCTGATGCTTAACAGACCCAGGCACCCTAATAAATTTTTTTAAAGATTTTATTTATTTATTTGAGAGAGAGAGAATGAGAGAGAGCACATGAGAGGGGGGAGGGTCAGAGGGAGAAGCAGACTCCCTGCCAAGCAGGGAGCCTGATATGGGACTCGATCCAGGGACTCCAGGATCATGACCTAAGCCGAAGGCAGTTGCTTAACCAACTGAGCCACCCAGGCACCCACCCTAATAAATATTTTTAAAAGAACACCTTTTAGTTGTTCACTGAAAGAGCATACATGATGAATTGTGATCTCCCCGACCCAACTCTCAAAACAAGCAGACAAATACATGGATATAGAAAACAATAAATTGTTTAACATGTCTATACTAATTACAATGTACAAAATCCTAGTTATAGCTCTGAAAGTGGTGCATAAAGTCCAGTTTTAGGCATACATATAAACAATAAGAGCAAACATTAAAATAGGAAAATTTCCTGTCAACATGAATTATGGCGAAGAGTATCAAGAGACATGGGGCGCCAGGGTGGCTCAGTTGGTTAAGCGACTGCCTTCAGCTCAGGTCATGATCCCAGCATCCTGGGATCGAGCCCCCACATCAGGCTCCATGCTCAGCAGGGAGTCTGCTTCTCCCTCTCCCTCTGCCTGCCTGCCTGTCTGCCTGTTTGCCTACTTGTGATCCCCCTCTCTCTCTCTCTGTCAAATAAATAAATAAAATCTAAAAAATAATAATAATAATAAAAAGAGTATCAAGAGACAAATAAGATGTAAGTTGATAAATATGAAGGAGAAAGTACAGGCCTTAGCTATTACACTAGAATTGCTTCTCAAAATAAAATTTAAGAGAGATTATACCTTTAAAAATTACCAATGGCTTCTATTAATACAAATTTAATTGTAAGTTTCTATACAGTATGTTGTTGGGCATGATTGAAATTCCAAATACTCTTCATTATATTAGAACTGCGAGCAAAGACTTTTCGAAGCCTCCAGATGCAACACTTTGATGTCTACAGTGTGAGGACTATTTCAACAAGAGATGTTGGGTAGACAAGCAGAAATACAGTTGACGGGCAGAAGAATGTAGGCTACCATGGAGTTAAGGAGACAACAAGCAACTAACTTAAGAAAAATGAGAAAGGACAGATTTAAAAGAAATTGAATACATTTAAACTTAAAAAAAATCATAATTTCATGACAAACAATAGCACTATCTTGCCCATTTTACATACACCAAATGTGTTGGTAGAAATTATCACGTTAATGCACAGAATAGCTGGTCTCTGATATGGAGTGGAAGTGGGAGGTATTATTCCTGCTTAGAAGTTGCTAAAAGTCACACAACAATTCAGTGATTTTCTGAGTAAGATCAGAATCCAAGCAATCATAACTTTAAATTTTCTAATTTATTTCTTAGCTTGTATTGCCAATACAAAATATTTTTAATTTCTTCCCCTATTCAACTGGCTGAACACTTTACCATTTGCTGATGTCAGTTTGTTACCTTTGAATAAGGATTAGCTGCTTATGAAAAGCATTATTTCTCTTTAACTTCTGAGGACTTCAGAGTACACAACATTGCAAAAGACATATGAGGTAGGGTGCTATTATCATAGGCTAGAAACACCCAGAAAACAAAAGACATTATTACTTCTCAACTCTTTTGAAAGGCAAATATGTAATATGTGTCTAAACATCAAACTGATGGAATGATATGTACTGATCTATGACAATGATTTAAAATATTCCCTTAACACTACTTTTCATATTAGATCTTAATTGAGAGAGGACACTAACATAAATGACTCTTTTACAATAAAAGGCAGTGATTGCCTCTCAACTCAAGGCAGTAAGGCAGTGTCACTTCATTTCAGTGTAGCCATCACAAGCATAACCAAGGTAGCCATTTCTCAAGTCATGTCATAAAATTAAATTAAAAACAAAAAACAAAAACCAACAACTTCATAATGACTGATGGCCTCCGGGGAGCTCTACATTAAATAAATAAGCAAATAAATAAGCAAACACACAATAAATATATATCCCTATTATGTGGAGTAATCGATGTTTGTTAGACAAAAACTATGACTTGGATTAAATTTTTTTTCTGCATTAGCCGAAGAAAAACAGAAAAATCTTAGCGGAGTAGACTGCCTACATGTTAAGGATTCCTGAAGTCGGCAAAGGACAATGCTTCCTAGTATTTATTAGCATAGGGAAGGTGCTCCTGCTGTTCCTAAAGCTTACAACACACTGTCAGCCATCATGCTTTAAATGAAAACATTCTGGAACAATCTTCAACTACCTGGCTCCCAAGCCAGCCAGCATGTCAACAACTGAAAGTCAATGTTACCTGTGTCTCTTCTTTTAGCGGGAGGCTTACTTAACAGTGGTATCTCCACAGTCATCCTTGGCACACCTGGTCACAGACACACATGATTTACACAGCTGCACAGTCTGGGTTTGTGCTGAGACAGATTTTAGCAGATGAGGCATAAAATTTGAAAATACACAGCCAGGGAGATGGGTAGTATGAAAAGCCTCCGTTCCATAAAAATCGGTCTTCAGATTTTGTTCATAAGTCTTTCCAACTAAGTAGAAAAGTGACAAAGTTCTGAAAAAATATATGAGTATGCTGTAAGATAAATAGATTAGCTAGCATGAGCTGGCATAAGTAAATATTCACCATTTAGATGTATCATTATACATAATAATTGAATGAACACATTGGCCAGGATAATGCTGGAAAAAACAAAATATGAAATTAGGCCTATGAAAACATGAGGGACAAACTGAGAAAAGATAAACAAAGGTATCTACATTTACCTTGCTCAGAAGGTAAAGTGGGAGTTAATATGGGGGGGCCATCCAGGAGATTCACCTAGCTGTGCTTGTTGTCAGACCTGAGGTGTTGTGCAAAATTGCTCTATAAAAAAAAAGGGGAGAGATAGAAATCATGAATTTGTTAATGTGTCTTCTTCTGTGTGCCTTTTTAGTCCAGCACTATTGTACCCAGGTAAATCCCAGTTATTAAATAATAATTTATATTGCACTATCTCCCTTGGAGAAAAGATTTATCCATAAAAAATCTTAGGGATACACCATGAATGATCTTTCTTATTCAGTTCATATAAAATGAACCAGTTTTAATTTTAATAATATTATTTAGTTAATGATGTCACTTTTTCTTTATCATTAATATCTTTTAGTTCAAAATATACTGGGATGCTAATATATTGAAATCTTTTATTTTATCAACTAAATGCTAACGATACTATACAGACACATGTACCTCAGTACTTTCCCCCAAAACTTTACTACTTTTTATATTATTTTAAACATATGTACAGATTAATAAGGACAATAGCATTGGAATCTTAATTTAGGACATAAGAAGAAGCCTGATATATGCAAAAAATAAAAAAATAAACATAATCACTAAATAATTGTCAAGTCTAAAGCTAATCTTGGATGAGCAAATGATGTAGAAATTAACACTTTGAATTGTTTGTCAAAATAAAGTGGTACAATTTGAGTCCACTCAGCCTAGATGCCGATTATTCCAAGGAGCCTTTCAACATATCCCAACTTTAAGTAACAATTCACTTTTCTGAAGTCTCAGAGCCATTTATCCATACCTGTTTTATGAAAAAAATATTATCTTTCAACCATTCCATATAATTCAACGTGTACTTTATCTCTTCCATTCCTCTAGAAAGTTTTCAGGGTAAGAGATTTATCTGATTTTTTTCCTAAGTGGTTAATTTTTGATGCGCACTATTTTTAAATGGATGAATGACGCAGTTGTTATAAGGTATTAGGTTATCTCCCAGGGCTACAATTCTCATCTGGGGCCCTTTATTACCTTCTTCCAAGGTCACTGATTGTTGACAGATTTCAGTCTCTTGAGGGTGTGGAACTGAGATCCTTCTTTTCTGACACATCAATTCCTTCAAATTCAAGCAAACAAAGGACAATTGCATCTTTTTTATGCTTTGAATTTTTCTGAATTCCCTTTCTACCTTGCCTTTTGCTCTTAAGGGATCGTGTGATTATATTGGGCCCCTGCTGCTGGATAATCCAGGGTAATCTCTCTGTTTTAAATTCACCTAATTGGTTAATTTAATTACATATACAAAATTCCTTTTGACATGATAAATAACATATTCACAGTCTGGGGATCAGGGGAACAAGATATGGAATCATCTTGGAAGGCATAATTCACCTATCATACCCATCTTATCTAAAATTTTATCATCTAATATATATTTATTTGAATATGTAAGCAGACTTTTATTAGATTACTATTCCTGAAGATGAGAATATATTCACTTTTCACATTTGTATATCAGCATGAGTTAGCTTAGTCAGAATTTTCACTTTTAAAAACTAATATACGCGCTTAAGGAATAAGAGTTGTAGAGATACAAAGGAAAATACAGAATGATGGTGTCATTTTATAGCATGCACAGGTATTTCCCAGGGGAAAACCAAAGAATCACCTGAGTGGACTACTAAAGTGTGGTATTCTGGAAAGGGATGTTAGAAAGTAGAAAAGTGAGGGGGACAGAGACAATAAAGAACCATCAATAGCTTCCTAAGGGCTGTGAATTATTGAAATGAACTAGGTAAGCTAACCAGATCTTGGATTTCCCCTCCTCCTTTATCAGTTACTCAAGCGCCACACAGACACACACCGACACAGACAGACGGTCAGAGAGACAGACAGACACACACACAGATATGAAAGAACCTAGACCCAGGGGTACAAGAAACCATTCTAATAAGTTTCTGGAGTTGAGAAACCTGCACAATCTTTTTGTAAAATAACAACAGAGTTGGGATTGAGGTAGAGGGGGATTTAGGATAGAAGGAAAGATACAATATGCAAGTACTTCTAATGGTTTCAAAACACCCCTTAACTTCCAGGAATAACCCTGTCTATTCAATTATTGTAATGTATATATAAAGAAAGAAATAATTTTCTTTTGGAACAAATATTGAGTTCACAATAATCCAATTACAACCTCAACAGGGAGAAAAACCAATCTCTGTTTCACTTCACTGCACCACAGTATTTAATCTTTTTCTATTGATAGTGCATGCAATTTCCATTAGAAGAGTTTTAAACATCAGAGGTAACATTTGGAGGCGGCAGCAGATTCACAGCAGCTCTTTAATATTTGGTCACTTCATAATTAGATTATAACTTTACAAGAAAGCACATACGAGGCACTGGGTCACAGCTTTAAAGTTATAAAACCAATAAAATTATCCAGGGTGTATCATTATTTTGAAATGACTTATAAGCAGTTTCATTTTACTGCCAAACATTTTTATAATTCCTTTCCCAAAGACAAATGTGTTCAGCTTGATTTGTGTTTGTCTTTGCATTTAATCATGTTTGCAGTCCTTTTTTGAATTTACAATTAATCCTCTTTACATTTATGTAACACTGTTCTAAACTTTTTCCTCCTAAATTCATCTTGGTGGGTGATTGCTTATTATATTTTTATGCTGTTGTAATTATTATATATACATAGTGCTTTGAGCATCCTGACAGAAGGTGTTTTACAATTGTATTATTTTATTGCTCAAACATTTGCAAATAACATATTCATAAAGTCTAAAACATGTAAATGTGACACA
The DNA here is from genome assembly GCF_011800145.1 of Mirounga leonina. NCBI lineage: Eukaryota > Metazoa > Chordata > Mammalia > Carnivora > Phocidae > Mirounga > Mirounga leonina. Next base: position 4,131,645 of record NW_023270839.1, read on the forward strand.
GATTCTAATGTGGTTCAGAAAAAGACTAGATCAGGAATGTTTTCTGTAAATGTAAATTAGCATTTTACATACTACTGACCAGACTGCCTCTGATATGTGTGTGAATTTAGTCACCTTCCCTCAGAGGGTTAGTAGAGCAGGCATTTATAGATCAAAACAAAATACAGCAATAGACAGGTGAGGCTAAAAGTGAATGGATTTTTCTTTGTCTGTTTTGGTGGCGGTGGTATTCTAAAAGAAGATTTAAAAAAACAGAAATTTTAAGGAAAACAATGGGTATGAGGAGGAGGAAACCGGGACTTAGCTATAGTTTTTCCAATTACTGAGTTTACCAACATATTATTCAAAGTGATGTTAAGAAGTTTCTCCCCTCTAGATTATCATTCACAACAGAATACATAAATGGGAAAAACAGCAAGTGCAGACCAGAACCCAATAAAAGCCTCTAGGGTAGACATTTTGCTTTTCCTCTATTCTGACTGTGGAGAAGATGTGGATCAGACTCTCATTTTGCTTCCTAAGAACTTCCCCCATGATACTCCACAACTTACCCTATATAGTATTGCTTTTCCCTTATCCTGTATGACAGTATCTGAAGTAAATACTGGGTGGCATGCCCCGCTACTGTTCTCCTGTATGCTTTGCCTATGCAATTTTGCAGCCCTGAAATAAATATACACTTGTAGTCTTGGCTTTTAGTGTGGACTTGTAGTTTCTTTGTCAATACACTTTTCTCAGGAATTTTTTTAAGTGTCTCTATTCTCAGATAACATGATTGCTTATGCTGTAAATCCTTTAGACTATACGATGAAAGTTCTTGGTACTAATAAGTGATACGGCAATATCACTGGGTACAAAGTCAATATACAAATATCAACTGTATTTCTACATACTAGTAATAAACAGGTAGTCAAAATTATAATAGTGACATTTATAATGGCACTGGAAAATAACAAAATAGGTATAAATTTAGCAAAATATGTACAGGCACTGTACACTGACCACTAGAAGACATCAATAAAAAACTAAGAGAACTAAATGAGACATATACCATGTTCATTTATCAGATGATTCTTAAGATCTTTATTTTTTTTCCAAATTGATCTATAGGTCTAATATAATCCAAACTAAAACCACAATATGATTATTGTAATCTGACAAAATGATTCTAAATTTCATATGAAAAGAAAAAGGAATAACAAAAACAGTTTTGAAGAGAAGGGCAAAGTTGGAAGTCTCATTCTATTTGATACAAAGCTATAATAATCAAGTGTGGCATTAGTGAAAGGACAGACAGATAAAAAAATGGGGCAAAATAAAATATCCACAAATAGAGACACATAACCATAATCAACTGATTTTTGTCAAATATGCAAAGGCAAGTCAATGAAGAAAAAAACCTTTTAACAAAAGCTGCTGGAACATTTGCATATCCACATGCAAGAAAAAATAAAGAAGCTTTGAGCAAACCTCCCATCTCATATAATAATTAACTCAAACAGAACATAAACCTAAATGCAAAATGTAAAACTCTAAAACTTCTAAAGGAAAATATAGATCATTTTGGAGACCCTTGGAATAGGCTAAGGGCTCTTAGTTATAACATTAAAAGCATGATCTCCAAAGAATGTACTGAGATTAGACTTAATCAAAATAAAAACTTTTTTTTTCTATGAATGACGTTTTGAAAGATTTAAAAGACAAACTATAGACTATGAAAAGATATTGGCATGGGTGAGGTCTCACAAGGAACCTGGATCCATAGAATATAGAGAAACTCAAAACTAAGAAAACCCAATGAAAAAACTGAAGAAAATGTTTGAAAAGACACTTCACCAAAGAAAATATATGAGTGGCAAATAAGTACATGAAAAGTTGTTCCATATTACTAGTCATTAGGTACAGTATAAATTAACACCATAAAGAGATACAGATTGGCAAATAACCTCTATCCGACTGACAAACAGCAACCTGATAAAGCCACATGTGCTGGAGAGTTTGCAGAGCAACCATAAATTTCATACATTGCTGCTAGCAATGCAAAAATGGTGCAGCCAAGAGTTTAACATTTTTTAATAAAACTGAACATACACGTACCATATGACTCAATAATCCCCCACGTAGGTATTCATCCAGGAGAAATAAAACTTATGTTCATAAAAATCCTGTACATGGATGTTTATAGTAGTTTTATTCATATACTGCAAAAACTGAAAACCACCTAAATGCCCTTCAGCTAGTAAAAGGATAAAAAGACTGTGGTGAATCCATACAATGCAGTATCACTCAGCAATAAATGGGAACAGATTGATAGAAACAACAGTATGTACATACTTCAAGTGCATTATAGTAAGGGAAAGAAGCCAGTCTTCAAAGGCTTTGTACTTCATGATTCCATTTGCATGCCATCCTGGAAAAGGCAAAACTATAGAGAATAAGAAAAGATGATAGATGCCAGGTTTTAGGGATGGGGAAAAGGCTGATTACAAAAGGGCACCACTGGAGAATATTCTGGATGATGGAACTGCCCCATAAATTGTTCATTGTAGTAGTTATACAACTCCATGCATTTGTCAAAACTCATAGAAGAATTGTATACCAAAAAGATGAATTTTACCATATGTAAATTTAACATGCATAAGTAAAAATTAAAAATTAACAGGGAAATTTTGAAATACACTACTTAAATTTTTAAACATTGTCAATAATAGAATTAGAGAGCAAGAAAACTACTGTGGAAATAGCATAATAATAATAATGAGTCAATAGGTGTTTATTTGATCTAGAGAGACAGTAATATAACTATATTATTTAGAGATATTAATCAAGAGAATTAAAAAGGGAAATGGTTATTCCTGAGAAAGTATTATAGGGTGAGCTGTACACTTGCTTCATCAGTCATGACTGAATTTTTTAAGTATATATATATAATATATATACATACATATACATCTCTTTTAATAAAAATAAACTATGTAGTGTTTATAGGAATTGTATTAAGATGACAGATGGTATATATTAAATAAATCTAATTTAATGATGTGAATTTAGTAATATTTATATAATCCTTCTGATGCCTTCAGAATATATGAAGATGAAGCCATTTTTTTCAGTTTATTCAAAGTTGATTTCTGGATGTGTTAGATCTCAAATCATAATTATTTATGAATCTTGTATATAAAGCAAACAGACAATTTGAGCAACATTCTTTATACACCCATATCCTAATCTTATTTTTTGTCAGCTTATCTTGCATCATTCTTTGCAGTCTGTAAAGTCATCTATGAGGGTACTTGGGGAATGCTAAAAGTTCTAATAAAGTAATTAATCCACTACAAGATGTGTGTCCCATAGACTTTGTACATGACATAAAATTCTCAATACAGGAAAAAAAAAAATGAATTCTACCATACAGGGTATAGACCTCAAGAGCAGGCTGGTAAGACAAACTCCTGTTTGAAAATATAGCATACATCTTGGTCCAACTTTTTTAGTATACTTTTTTTCTCTAAACTCTCAGGAAACCCTACCAAATATTATTCTGGCCCCGATAAATATGCTCTTGTCCTTTCTAAATATAATACCACTTTTCTCATGGAAAAGATGGTTTGCATCACAAAGTATTATTAAATAACATACCACTGTCATGACAAATGCTTAGAAACCTGCCTATATTTTCCTTGTATATCTCAACCCTATCAAAATCAACTTTCTGTCAACTTTCATGCTTAGAAACCAAGGATTACCTATTGATTCTGACAAAGACAGCTCTGACTACTAAAAGAGGCAAAAGTTATAAGACCTACTAAGCTGAAATTATTGACCTCTTTTACAAAAGCTTCAATTCTATTTTGGAGAATGTTTTATTTTGTTTTTTTTTTATGTTTTTTTAATATGGATTTTCTACAATTTAATACAGTTCCTGCATATACTTTTTGAATTCAATTAATTTCATGATAAAATCAGAAGGAGGATCCCAAGTGTCACATTATACAAACTAAACACTTACTGAGAAACAATAATACACAGCCCTCTTTATCCTATTTCTTATGGCATAAGGCATGCTGATTCATATATCAGTATTCTGAACCTGTCTTTGTTTTGAACAACATTGCAATAATAACCAGAGGTGGAAAGCTTATTGAGGGAGGGGGAGGAATTACATTCCAACAAAGAAATATATTTCATTTTAAGTACCCGGGGGGGTTATTTTATAAGAAAGTATGAAATTAAAAAAAAATACAGTTTGGCAGTGGCCTTTATGTCTAGAATATTGCTTTCTCAATATAACCCCCATTGAGGCAAAAGTAATATTAACAAATGATAAAGTTTTGCTGTAATTCTTAGTGTTTTAATAAACATAGTTATAACATGCCAAGTAAATTAAACTCCTTAATCTTTTCCCCCTATTTTACTCTAACACTGCATTGCTGTACTTGGAAAATGATCATTCCACAAACAAAGTCACTAATCATCCAAGACTGATTAAAAAGAAAAAAAGTTTTCTTGATTCCTTGTGACCCCTAAACTGAAGTCTTTGAATAGGAGATTAAAGCTTAATTATTTTGATGTACCAGTTCAGTGTTATCAATCTGGCCTCTTCACCATTTCGAAAGTGTAAATTGCTTGAGTAAAATAGGTGAACGCTCTGTCCTTTCCCTTTTTAAAGAATTCACATTTTCAATTTCCAGATGAAAAATAATACCCTGACTAAATGCTAATCATACTTTCTGCTGACAAAGATAGAATAAACCAGGAGATTATCTAGAATACTAAGGGGATAGCAGTATGAATAAATCAATACTGCCCCTACATATATTACTAATCTTCTTTGGTACATAAAACACAAAGTTTTTTGAAAAAAATGTAGACTACTTTGAGATAAGGTTTAATGTGCTCTCTCAATCTTAAGAATAGTTTTCTTTGCTCACCTATTTTAAGTATGAAAAAGAATCTGAGAACAGTCGGTGCCCCCTACCCCATCACTATTATCTACTCAGCACTGCTCTACCCAGGTAACCACATCAATGTCATCTATGGATTTCCAAATATCTATGCTACATAAATATTGCCTTATAGAAATTTTAACATGAAACTGAATATTTTTTCTTGAAATCATAGTTTATATATTGATCCACACACATGTATATAGAGTTGGTATGTTATTCTATTATGTATCAATGTTCCATAATTTATTTAAATTGCTACCTATGTGTCCAGAAACAGCCATGTCCTGATGTTGATCACAGCCCCCTTCTGTTCTCTCTTATGGAGAATTTCCTTTCAATACCTCTTGAGTCCTTCCCCACTAGCCATTCACAAGAGAAACAGATCTCATGCAAGGTTGCTTGAGTTCAAATTTTGGCTCCATCATTTTTCACCATATGAATTTTAGTCATATTATTGAACTTCTCTAAGCATCAGCTTGTACTTCAGTAAAAATATATAATAATTTCTCATAAGTTTTAAAAATCATAAAATTTATGAAACATACTTAGCACAGTCCTTGGTACATTCTAAGTGCTTTATGAATAAACAGTGTAGATACTGATACCCTTATGCCCAAAGGCCTTCTGGGACAGGAGGTAAAATCATCACTACAGATGAAGTTTTAAATATATCCACCAAGAGCTATAGCCCTGGTCTGGACATGTGCCAATCTACAGAGTGGCAGGAATTTCCTAATATCTACATAACTACAATGAGAAGATGGGTCTTGCCACAACGGGGTACTGCTCTAAAATGATTAGACCCTTCCCCTTTAGAGGCAGTAAGTTGCCAATAACTTTTAAATTGTAGACTCAAACTCTAAGACCCCACATGCCTACTAATAACCTCTATATGAACATTAATTTACATATATCAAGCAGTACAACTGTCTGGCTTACATTCAGGTAACTTGTATGCATGACTGTTAACCTTGCCTCTGCCCACACTGCGGATTCAGTTGTGCCCAATAAAGTGATATGAAACTCCCTTATTCCCAGAACTAAACAGCAAATTGTCCTTGTATTTAACTGCTCTGTAAATAAATGAGGGTGGGAGGCTGGGGGGGGGGGCCCACCATTCTCTTCTGTAGCATGTAATTTGGAGCCCAAATGAAATGGAAACTCATTCTCTTATTCTCTAAGTAGTCTTAGCTCCTGTGCAGCACTGCTTGAGTGTCTCATATTACCTCATTTATTTCCACAATATCCATGTGTAAGGTGGCTATTAGTATCCACATACTACAGAAGAAGGGTAAGAAGCTTAAGAAACATAGATAACTTCTTCAAAGTCTCAAAATTATTGACAGAGCTAGTATTTAAGTGTAGGTTTTTCTACCACATTATATTGTCTCTCATGAATAAGTAGAGAATTTGTGTGAAACTGACTAAATTCTGCAAAGGTCTTAACTAAACCAAATTCGGTTCTTCTTTTCTACAAGAAAAAAGTCTATGTTCAGGGAACCTAATGTTATACTATGTTGAGCAGTACATTAGAACGTAAAACACAATAACTGTTGACACATTTTCAAAGGTATCAGTCAGGAAGGTAACCACGTAGTAGGTACTCCCAAAGTTGGAATGGCAAACACTTCTAAATGAGCAGATACGATGACACAAGAAAATTTACATAAAATAATGTAGGTGATCAAATTAGCACATTAAAGCCAGGGAGACTGAATACTTTCAGACCTCTAGTTAGAGTACTGTTTGTGCTCAAAATGGCTGTACATTGGTGGATCAAACAGTGCATGTTTAAATGATCACCACTATTCTATAATCCAGACAGAACGTATGAACACTGGCTGGTCTCCAGTAAGGAACATCCTTCTAAGCCACTGAACAAAACTTTTCCGTAAAGGAATTAAGTGTATAAACTTGTCCTCAATAGAACTATGCTTCAAATCAGTGCTTCCAAGTTATGGCCTAATTTTAATGATAGGAATTTACAGTGTTCAAATCGCCTTCACATTCCTTTACTCACTTGGGCCTCACAAGAACCCTTTCCTCTTGACAAGGTGAATACCACTCTCTCATTTTTTGAGAAAATAGCATTGGATTTGAAGTTAATGCATCTGCCCAAAGATTCTTCTTTCCATTATTAAGAAAGGACACAGTTTCCTTACCCTCAGCCAAATGTTCTTCTAGTGATCATGGTAATGGTGATGAAATAAGAACATCTACAATAACACAGTAGCAGTATTAATAGCCTTGTGTTCCCAAGCATGTATGCAAAAATCCCTTTGGTGTAGGCTTAATGATGACATATTACCTCATCTAATCCTTATAACAGTGCTATGAAATAAATGTTATCTTAAGTAAATCAGGAAACTGAGGCAGGGAGAGGTTTAAATACTTTCCTACATCACATAGCTCATAAGTACCACAGTAAAAACTTAGATGCTTCTCAAGGTAACACTGCTTATCAGAGATACAGTTCAAAAATAGCCCGTGTACTGGTCTCCTCTAATTTTACTGTTCAAATTAGGATAAAGTCTATATTGTATTTAGGACATGAATTATTATTTCATAATTTTCTAATTTAAATCTGACATCATCAGTCTTTAAATATCATATAAAAAGTATTTGCCTTTATTAGGATAAGGGTTTTTGGGGTGCTTTGCTATAGCTGCTTTGGAGCATCTCCTCTTCTGATCACACTAACAAATGAATAAAAAAAAATGTTTAAGGCAGAAGAACATTTTATTCTCCAGCTCTACAAGTTTTAGTCTCTCTGTATTTCTCTGCGCATCTCCCTAGGTCTTGCCTTCTTTCTCTTTTCCTCTGATCTCTCAGTCCAGATCACTGATATACCTAATTTCAAAGACTCATTTCCATTACAGTTAATTCAACAAATGTTAAGAACTTAAAATACTGGAATACTTTATTAAGTGCTATGAGTACAGCAATGAGTGAAGTAAACATGGCATCTTCCCTAACAGGTAAAGGGACTTTATATAAAGATACTGACATTAAGCAAATGCATTAATAATTGAATAATGGTCAAAAAGCAGTATGGAGAAAAGTAGGATTCATGATGATATGTGAACTTTAATTAAAGAGAGGTTCATGTAACCAGTGAACTCAAGAAAGGTCTCCCTGATGAAGTAATTTTTAGGTGAAATTTGAAATGTGAGTAGGAATTATGCATATTAATAGGGTAGGGAACTTGTCCAAAGGCCCTGAGGCAGGAAGGTACTGAATTAAAATACTGGAGCTAAAGTTTAGAGAAGAAGGATTAGAGTCCACTAGCCTACTGAGATAAATGTATGCCTTATTTATGATACTCACTTTCCTCTGTAATTGAAAGAAGCAATTGAAGATTGTAAGCAAGAAAGGATTTTCTGTTTAAAAACACACACCAGTAAATGGGGAAAGAATTGATTGGAGGCCCCAAGACTATTTTTGAGATCAGTTACGCAAAAGTTACAAAATCTTAGGCAAGAAATACTGGTAGTTAAAATTAGAATTGCATCAGTGGGTATGGAGAAATGGCACACGATTAGGAGTCTACACACTTGGTCATTTATTGGGAAGAGTAAAAGAGCTAGAAGAGTCAAGAATAAATTCAAATATTTTGGCATGAAAAACTGGATACAAATTTTTTAAATTTTTGAAATATTAGAAATCAAGTTTAAAACATGTTCACTTTGAGATACCAAGGAGAAATTAGGAAGTTGAGGGGAAAAAAGCTATATGAAACAGAAAAGAAATATGGAAAGTCAAATTGTTGTATATTTAAACTACTCAATAATTAAAAGGAGCAAATATTTAGTGCATGCAAAAACATGAATGAGTCTTCAAAATGTGCTAAGCAGACGTAGCCAAAGATCACAGTGTTAGGATTTTGTATATGTGACTATAAATAGGTAAAACTAATCTATACTGACAAAAATTAGATAAATGGTTGTCTACTGCAGAAGAGAGTAGAGAAAGGAGGTCAGAGAGAGAGAGTGTTAAAGGGACAAGTTGAAGCTTTTGGGGATGGTGGAAATTACCTAAATATTGATATGACAATGGTTAAAGTCTGTGTGTGTGTGTGTGTGTTTATATATATCAACATTGATTGGGCTGTACAGTTAAAATAGGTACATTTTATTAAATGCAAACTATACCAATAAATTGATTTTTAAAAGATAAATATGTGATATCAGCTAATTTTATGCTTTTTTACCTTTTTTCCAAAAAGTACAAAAAGAACCAGTTAATTTTGTGATAGGACTAAAAATAGTGTTCAGGGAATTGAGGATTCACTTCTAGCAATAATACTCTTAAATAACACATAGAAATAAAGTAAAAATATATTAAATTGTATTGAACTGTTGCATTTGAACCTTCCTTATGCTTTTACTTAAAATTGAGGTTATCAATAAAATTAAAATTTTATAATCTGTGAAAGACACTGTCAAGAATATGAAAAAACAAACTACACACTGGGAGCAAGTATTTGCAAAGACACATCTAATAAAGGACTATTATTCAAAATATACAAAGAACTCTTAAAACTCAACAATAAGAAAACAAAATAATTGATTATAAAATGAGACAAAGACCTTAATAGACACTTCACCAACGGAGATACAGAGATGGCAAATAAGCATATGAAAAGATGCTTCACATCATATGCCATTAGGGAAATGCAAATTAAAACAACAAGGACATATCACTACATGCTTATTAGAATGGCCAAAATCCAGAACACTGACAATACCAAATGCTGACGTAGATGTGGAGTAACAGAAACTCTCATTCATTTGTGATGGGAATGCAAAAATGTACAGCCACTTTGGAAGACAGTTTGGCTATTTCTTATAAAACTCGACATAGCCTTTCCATGCAATCCTGTAATTATGCTCCCTGATATTTACCCAAAGGAATTAAAAATTTATGTTCATACAAAAACCTGCACAAGGATGTTTACAGCAGCTTTATTACTTAGCTTTTATCCAAAACCTGGATAAACTAGATGTCCATCAATAGGTGAATGGGTAAGTAAATTGTGTTATGTCCAGAAAATGGATATTATTCAGTGCTAAAGAATGAGTTTTGGGGCCATTAAAAGAGATGGAAGAATATTAAATGCATCTTACTGAGTGAAAGAAGCCAACCTGAAAGGCTATATACTGTATGATTCCAAGCATATGCCATTCTGGAAAAGGCAAAACTGTGAAGAGAGTAAAAATCAGTGGTTACCAGGGGAGAAAAGGAAGGGTAAACAGGCAGGGCACATAGGATTTTTAGGACAGAGAAACTATTCTGTATGCTATTATGGTAGCTACATGTCATTATACATTTGTTAAAACTCATAGAATGTGCAACATCAAGAATGACAAAAAAGCCTATTACAAAATAAAGTCTATTAAAAAGAAAAAAATTGACGCTGGTGATTATATTTCAGCACATTGGATATAACTGAAGAATCTTGTTACTAAGACTGCAGTAAATGATCTTTACTAAATATTTTTAAAAAGTTGTATTTTATATACGATTTGTCACTCAAATCATCTGCTTACTACCTGTAAAAATGCTCCATATCTTTACAATGATTTCAAATTCAGATCAGGTTATTAATCTCCCCTGTATCCAGTACACAGGTATTAGGTATTTCACTGCCCCACTGGAGGCCTGTACTGATTTCCGAGTTACAAATATCACAGCGCATAATTTTATGAACCTTCAACTAAATTTAAATTATTTCAGCTGTGATTAATAAAGGAGTGAATATCAATTATAATATTCGAACAGTAGTATTTAAAGCATTTTGGTGAGTTCAAACTGGATAATACTGCACTTGGAATACTCCATAGTATTTTGAACAAGTTTATATAGAATCAAATGGTTTGACTCTATTTAAGCAGCTGCATTGTGCTTATACTCTAGGTAGAAATTATCATCTTGCGACCCAACATCAACATTTTTTTAGTGGCTCCCATGAAGAGTACATAATTTGCTGAAAACATAAATACACAGTTGTGTTATCTGTCAAAACACAGAGTCATCAAAGTTGAAAAGGGAGAGAGAAAATTTGTAACATGCCTGACATAGAGCAGGCTGCTAGTAGGAGGAAGCAAACTGTCAGAGTTCAATGCTTGATTAGAGCACAAGATGGACAGGATTTGTCTAACTTTAATTTTTAGACTCTCGGTATATTTTGTCCATATTTACCACTATGAGTATTCATAAAATAAAACAATGGAATCGTGCCCAGAAAAGAAAATTAAAAGTCCAACTTTAATTATTAACACAATTTAACATGGAAAATGAAAAAAAAAATGGCAGCTGGAAAATGAAAGAAGAGAAAGGGAGAATAAAGATGTCTTTTATCATTAAAAACATGTTTTGTGAAAAGCAAGAGAAAAATGAAAATTACTAATGTTAATTTAAATTAAATGCTCTTACTATGAAAACCAAATTCAGAAGAATCAATAAATTGAACTGTAACCACCATGAAAATCAACAATAATAAAGATTTAAATAACATCAGATAATTTTGTGATTATAAGACTGTTCAGACGTCAAGATAACTTTAAGAAAAATAAAGGCACATTCTATCAGTTTCTAAATAAGATGATGATTGGTTCATAATAAAACGATGAAAATTTACACCCACAGAAGAAAACGTTACAGTTGAGGACAAGATAATCAGTATAATCAGAAATCTGACAAAGTGGCAGAAAAAGAAATCCTCCACACAATTTTCCTTCTTTAGTACAAGTAACATCTCCCACTTCTATTCACCCTGTTGTATAGTTATCTAGTATAATTCAAGGAGAAAAGAGAGAGTGATTATACTTCTGTCTCAATGGGTGAAAGTACCTCATCATGGGTGGATTCTCTGTCAGACTGTCTAACTGTGCAAAAGTTGGGTGGATCTAACATAGACATAATGAAAAAAAAAACTTTTATTGCTCTGCAGTGTGGACAGAAGCAAAAGGATTGTGGATGGAAGGGTATGACTTCTTGGAGGATGGAATATGAGTAGCTATATAGAGATAGGTTACAGTTTCCACAACCTGCAGCCTTTAAGTACAGTCGTTAAGATATACATATGGGCAGCAGCGGGCACACTTGGAAAAGACCATAGTTTTTCTGGCCTGGAGAAAGGAAAAGAGAAGCCAGGAAGCTAGGGATTATAAAGATAGTAGTGGAATCATAAATGTGAGCCTTCACAGAAAGGGGAGTCTTCAAACTTTCTAACCATGACTGTGACTGATCCCTCAACCATGCACATGGCAAAATAGATTCAAGGAGAATTGACTTCTGAACCAGGACCAGATTTGTTCCCCAAGAACCAAACGGTAAAGGTTAAGTACAAGAAAAATACCTTCTAAAAGAAAGGAAACAATAGTCCTAGAAGATAATAACAGAATCAATAATCCACATAATGTAATATTCATAATGTCTAAGATACAGTCCAAAAGGTCATGACATACCAAGAACCAAGAAGTGGAACACAATATTAGGGAAAAGAAAATCAATTAAATCCCAACTAAGAGAAAGAATTTAGAAGTGGCTACTACATCCTCAGTGAAATAAAAGACCATGTATTCAGTGAATGAAAATTTCAACCAAGAAATAGAAAGTCTTAGTAGAGAAAAAAAAAAAGACCCAAATGGAAATTCCAGAAATAACAAATAAAATATATAGAAGGAAACACAGAAGGAATTCTTTTTGATCCATGGTAGGACAATATTTCTAATAGTACACGAAGCACAAATCATAAGAAAAAATAATCTGGGATTGATTTAAAAATGTGCTTCAAAATTAAAATAATGAAAATGTAAGCCACGCACAGGGAGAAAATATTTGCAATACAAATGCCTGATAAAGAACATTTTAACTAATAATGAGACAAACAACCCAATGTGACAAATGTGACATTTAAACAGATAATTCACTAAATAAATAATATGGATAAATGGCCAATAGATAGATGTTAAAATGCTCAACATTCCTAGAATCAAAGAAATCTAAATTAAAATCATAATGAAATTCCTATATATACTCAATAAAATATCTAGAATTAAAACAACTGACAATAACTAGTGCAGATATGAAACAATTGAAATTTTCATATATTGCTGGTGGAAATATTAAATGGTTACCATTTTTAAAAACAGCTTGATAGTTCATTATGAATTTTAACATCTCCTTGATGTAAAACCACATGCAACACAGATATTCTCCTAGGTATTTCCCCAAGAAAAATAAAAATACATAGCCATACAAAAACTTGTACATCAATGTACATCATTTAAATAATTACTGCTCCCACATAAAAACAACACAAATGTCTATTACTAGGCAAAATGATAAATTGTGGTGTATCCATACAATAAAATGATATTCAGCAAGAAAGAGAAATGAACTACAGATAACCAAAACAACATTTAATAATCCCAATACATGTGAGTGAAAGAAACAAGACACAAAAGAGTATAAATTGCATGATTCCATTTACATAAGTTTTTTTTTTTTTAAAGATTTTATTTATTTATTTGAGAGAGAATGAGAGACAGAGAGCACGAGAGGGAAGAGGGCAGAGGGAGAAGCAGACCCCCCGCTGAGCAGGGAGCCCGATGCGGGACTCGATCCCGGGACTCCAGGATCAGGACCTGAGCCGAAGGCAGTCGCTTAACCAACTGAGCCACCCAGGCGCCCCTTTCTACATAAGTTTTTAGGACAGGTGAAATGAATCTGCAGTAATAGCAATTACATCAAATACGGCACTAGGCCAGGGCTGGCTATGAAGGAACTTTTGGGGTAACAGAAATATTCTAAAATGATTGGGTTATAATTACAAGTTATATGTGGGAACATATTTGAAAAACTCTTTGAACTGTCCACTTAAAGTGAGTGCATATTACTGTATATAAATTATATTTCAATAAAGTTAAGTAGAATGCAATTTTGATTTCATATCCAAAACTTAATATAATTCATTATATGAATGGAATAAGAAAGGAAAACCACATAATCATCTCAATAGACACAGAAGAACTATTTAACTAAATCCAACACATTCTTTCCTGATAAAACATTTCAGCAAAGTAAGAGTAGAAGTGAATTTCTTCAAGCTGATAAAAGGCAATTTTTTTTCCCTCTAAAATTGGGAACAATAAAATGTGTGTGTGGGGGGGGTGGGTAGAGGACAAGGAAAAGAAAGGAAATGAAAAATTTCAGGGTAGTTACCTTCTCTACACTTGAATTTGGCGGAAAGAGGGGAAGGTGGTCAAAAAGTACAAGCTTTCAGTTGTAAGATAAATACGTCTGGGGATGCAATGTACAGCATGGTTACTAAAGTTAACAATACCATATTGTATATTATAAAGTTTCTGAGAATAGATCTTAAAAGATCTCATCACAAGAAAAAAACTGATGTAAGGTGATGAATGTTAACTAAACTTATTGTGGTGATCATTTTACAAGAAATATATGTATCAAATCATGTTGTACACTTTAAACTAATACAAGGTTATATGTCAACTGTATCTCAATAGAACTGTGGGAAAAAAAATCCAGATTAACCAATTAGGAAAAACTAGGAAGGCAAAGCAGGCAAGTTTGAACTAACTAGAAAAGATGTTCCCTTTTCAAAAAAGCACTGCACGATTGCTAAGTAGAGCACAACTGGATTTCAGCAACCATTTACAAACTCAGCTGGAGAATTCTGTGCACTGAAAATCTGCACAGTCATATATTGTTCTTAGGCATATTTTATTCCCTTCTTGGTGATTTACAATGCACAATAGCATACAAACAAGATTTAGAAGTTTTAATCAACATAATAATTTTATTGTTTTTAACCACTTCCCAAACCTCAGTTTGTAGAATATAGATTCTCAATATATTTATTAAATAACTAATATGAAATAAACTTTTCTTCTGTTATAATACCAATTAACATACCATACAAATGGCATTCTACACAGCTTCGTTTAGCTCTCCTTACCTACACTAAATGGTCCTGTCCTGCCAGAAAGGCTTTTCACACATATTTCAAGATGGAAGTTATTCTCTGATCAAGGTGATTAGCAATTTAACTTCCAGAGAAGTAGCACCTGCTTATACACTTTATGACATAAAAGCAATGACATTGTATGGTGATTGGTATATATATCTCTTGTCCTTTATTCTTAAGATTAGAGAACTACAAATGTTCAATGCTCATTTATAACAGCAGAGGAACTAAGATAAAAAAGAATTTGTACTTTCATATGGAATTATCAAAATTCTCATTTTTTTCTCCTCACCAACTAATGTCAGGAGATTTTTAAAATAATGTCACAGGACATGGAAGTGCATTTTTAGTAAAACTGGATTCTATTTAGTAATATTTTATTATTTTAATAAGAGAAGAAAGTGTCTTTGATTGCTACCCTGTACTTTTTGTATAGTCTTAAATTTGCAACATCTTCATGAAGTTTTGATATTAGGACTTCAATGACTTCATAAAATGAGTTGGAAATTATTCTCTTCTCTATTTTCTGAAAAAGCTTGTGTGAAATTGATATTATTTACTCCTTAAATGTCCACTACAGTTCATCAGTGAAAGCATCTAGGCCTGGAGTTCTTTGGAAAGTTTTTTGGTAATTAATTCAACTTTTATTATAGATATAGAAGTATTCTGATTTTCTATTTCATCTTGTGTCAGTTTTTGTAAGTTGTATTTTTAAGAAATATGTGCATTATATATAGTTGTCAAATTTACTGGTATTAAGGCTTCCCTTATTGCCATTTAGTATCTATATGATATGGAGTGATAGATCTTTACACAGTTTTAAAACTGAATTTCAGATCATTATCTGAGATCAAATGAGAAGAAACTTGATAAATTAAATTCTTTTTAATCTCTAAGCCTTTCTTATTCTAAATGAAAAATAAAGAAATAGCAAAGGGGGACATACATATCATATATATGTGAAAGTTTTATATTTTAGTATTTTATATAGTATTTCTTTAGTGGATGAGAACTTTAGATATATATGAATTATTATTTAATTACTGTATTAAATATAATGATTTCAATTAAAATGGAAATTTCCAACCTCCTGTTGAAACTAATAAATGGCAATGATGTATAGATACATAGGCAATGTCAGTATGATAAGTCAATTTCTACTTAATTTATATCAACTTAGCAATCAGAAATCACATAAGATCATACAAAGTGTTACAAACTCAACTCTTAAACAAAACAACAGAAAACAAGTAAAAACAAGTATAAGCCTCATCCTATGTGTTTTATGAGAATTCAGTTAATATTCTGGTTTAGTATTTACTATCTGAACTGGAGAAACAGAAGACTATCAGAATGCAAGAAAACATAATAAATTACTTTTAAAAACAACAACAAAAAAGGTATTGTCTCCTTCATTTCCAACACAAGATGGCTCACTAAGATTTAAAAATAATTAATTTATTAAAAGGTCAATTAATATGCTGCACTCTTCAGGTTTAGATTCTAATCTCCTTATGGAAGAGATGGCCAATTTTATTGTTGTTTCTCTCACAGATGATTCTCTAAGTTTTTAAGAAGCATGCATTTAAAACCTTATGCCTGATTCACACTTAACACACTTAGACAACAAAAGTCCTTTGAGAAATCTGTCTCCTGATGCTCAGGTTTTCTTCTAATCATCATACAAATTACCTCTTTCCAAGTGCTTCAGGGAATATTAATATTACATCTAATATGAAGTACACGAAATATATCCAAGAAATAAGCTGCATTTACCCAATATAAGGGACGATGCCAAATTTGACAGGGGATTGGCACCTAACACATATCATTAGTAATTACAGTATGAAAGCATGTTTTAGCCTTTATTGCTTTAACACTTCTGAATAAACACAGAACTGAATCATACAATGCGGAAAAAAATATTTCCTTATGCCTTGTACATCCTCTATCGTTAAACTGATCAGTTCTTCCAATTTTTTTGTGTGACAAGGCTTCTTTTGAAGAAAAGAAACAAAAGAACTTTTCCTGGGTTCTTTCTTGGAGTTTTTTTTTTTTCCCTGCTTTGCTCAGCATTTCATGTATACAGTAGCCCTACTGATAATTTTCAGTATTTATTCATCTAATTGCTTTGATGAAAACACTTGCTGATCATCCTACAGTAGGCAAGAACAAGACAGCTGCACATTTAGTCTTAAAAAGCTCTTATTCCTTTATTTTTTTAAAAGATTTATTTGTTTATTTGAGAGAAAGTGAGAGAGAGAGAGAGAGAGAGCAATCACAGGGAGGGGCAGAAGGAGAGGGAGAGAGAAACTTTAGCAGACTCCTTGCTGAGCTCCGAGCCCAATGTGGGATTCGATCTCATGACCCTGAGATTATGACCTGAGCCAAAACTAAGAGTCCAATGCTTAACCGACTGCTCCACCAAGGGGCCCCTTACTCTTTTATTTTTCAATTGTAAAAACTTGTTTTTTAATTGAAGTATAGTTAACACACAATGTTACATAGTTTCAGGTGTACAACACAGTAATTTGACAAGTCTATAAGTTATGCTATATTCATCACAAGTCTAGCTACCATCTGTCACCGTACAACTTTATTACAATACCACTGACTGCATTCCCTACACCCTACCTTTTACCCTCGAGATTCATTCATTTCATAACTGGAAGCCTGTATATCCCACTCTCCTGTATTCTTTATAGTTATGTTTTCTGTGAGATTTCTTTACATTGGCTACCTACCAGAAATTAATATAAGGCTAACCCAGATAATTTTGAAAGTAACACACTAAGTTTTATTTTTCACCACAAAATAAAAGATAGCTAGAAATGAGTACTTTGTGTGTGTGTGTGTGTGTGTGTGTATAAAACCTCTTGAGCACCTCTTGAAAAAGCTGGAAAGTCAATCTTTACTATCACCAGTAATGTAATCTAATGCTATGCATATCCTTAGATAAAATACTAATATGTAATCTTCATTAGTATCACTCTAAAAATAGCATTATTTTTATAATATATAATGTATAATAAACATAATGTACAGACGATTTTTCATTCACCTTTATACTAGAAAATATTTAATCTTATAGACATTAAATAGAATGGCCACCCCCTTCTTTTCATTATGGATTACTGAGTGCTTTTGGGAACGAAACAACAGAAATAAAAATTCTTCTTTCCTATATTTATTAATAAAATAGGATGAGTGTTTAGGTTTAATAGTGAAATATTTCATTTATTGATTAATTTGAATACATTTCTTGAGAACCTTTTGGTGTTAGATTCTAGGTTAGACACTGAATATAAATACAATGCTAAAACAACTCTTCAACACTTGCTATACCAATTAGAATGATATCAGTTGCATGGTACAGAAATTCTATTAAAATGGCTTAAACAGTGGTGCCTGGGTGGCTCAGTTAAGCATATGACTCTTGGTTTTGGCTCAGGTCATGATCTCATGGGAGCTAGGATGGAGCAGACTAGGCTCTGTGCTCAGTGGGGAGTCTGCTTGAAGATTCTCTCT
This sequence comes from Mirounga leonina, assembly GCF_011800145.1. NCBI lineage: Eukaryota > Metazoa > Chordata > Mammalia > Carnivora > Phocidae > Mirounga > Mirounga leonina. The sequence continues at coordinate 4,150,119 of NW_023270839.1, forward strand.
CTCTGCCTCTCGCCCACGCAGACTCGCTCTCTCTCTAAAATAAATCTTAAAAAAAAAAGGCTTAAATGATAAGGGGATATATTATCTCAAGAAACAAGAAATCCGGGCGCCTCAGTGGCTCAGATGGTTAAGCGTCTGCCTTCAGCTCAGGTCATGATCCCAGGGTCCTGGGATCGGGCCCCACATTGGGCTCCTGGCTCAGTGGGGAGCCTGCTTCTCCCTCTCCCTCTGCCTCTCCCCCTGCTCAGGGTCTCTCTCTCTGTATCTCTGTCTCAAATGAATAAATAAAAAATCTTAAAAAAAACAACAAGAAATCCAGATGTCAGGAATATTACAATGTTGGTTAATTTTTACTCAGTGTCAGGATCAAAGGTCCGTGTTTCTTCTTTTTGTTTTGACACCTTTAGTGTGTATACCTATTTTCCTCATTATCACATGATGGCTACTGCAATTCCATACAGAGCCAACAACATCCAATGAATAAAAAGGGGATGTTTCTTCTTGACTACTTTTTATACCAGTGGAAACTCTCAACTTTGTCAAATTTCAACTACTTTATCATTGGCCAATATTGATCCCATTTCCTTTCTCTAATTACTGGCAAAGAAAATTGAGTCGTGAAATGCTTAAGGAAATAATTTATCTGCTCCTTGGGCTCCAGATAATCTGATGTTTTATTAAAATATAGCCTAGTTACAGAGATTTTTGCATCAAGAGAATTAGGTTGGTAAACAACGGGCCTCAGTACCATCCTGCAAACATAACTTTCTCAGGCACATCTCTTTCTTGATTCACGGTTTTCTGTTTCTCCAAGTTCTCCCAACTCTAACCCTATCTTTTGAACTCCTTTTCAGCCTTTAAGAATCAACTACAGGTTAAAAACTAGGGACAAAACCTAAGTTTTACATTAAAAAAAAAAACACCAAAGTAAATCATGAGAGTTATACCTTATTTTGTTCTGAATGTTCCAAGAATTGTTTACTATTTCAGAAAATTTCTTCACCAATGGCAATTCTGCTCAAAATTTTTGAGTCACCAACACAATAGTTTAGCTTTGTAGCAGACACACAGAGAATCTCTGCTTTGTTATGCCTTCCAGTGTAGTTGTGTCGGAGTATTTACACATTGAAATGTCATCATTTATTGTAAATTGATTTTTTATTTCTTTTTGAAAAATGAGCCATCCGTTATGATCTGCTAGCTTTCTGTTATAGAAGCAATCTATCATTATGAAAACGCAGTATAAGTGAGATTAGACTTCAATTGCTCCAGAAGACAGAGCAAGTTCACATGGCTCAGACTCTACTGTATTGCCACTTTGCCTTCATCTTACACCAGTGGCCTCATGGAGAGTTCCGTATGACAAGTCTATGGAATGAAAAAACATCAGGCCTCATTTACAGATGACTACGTATAATATGTTGCCTCCATACACCTTCTGTATGACCAGGAAGAATAGTGGTAAAGAGATCTTACAAGTGGACAAAATGAGGTGATATTTCTGATTGTCCATTTTCAACGTAAGGATAATTAAATAAAAGTACAGGTATCTGATTTGTGGTTGCATTTAACATTTTTTAAAAAGTCAGGAAAATGGAGAGAATGTAACACTGAGACTAGAAAGCCTAGAATAGGGGTATGATGGTGCACTGCTCAAAATGGACACAGCCTGTGGAAATATTTTTCTCTCATGTGAATATTCATCAAAGGGCATCCACTGCAGAGGAAGCTTTCCATCAGCAGGTGGACGGGATAAAGCAGTCTATACATGACAAACTATCACTTTACCAGGCACCTTGTTTCTTGCTTAATAGACTCAAGTATAAAATTTCATGAAGAATGGAGGTTATGAACAACCTTAATAACGTAGAATTCCCCTGAGTAATTCAGCATAGAATTCTCATTATACTCTGTTTTAAGCAGACATCAATGCTGAGCTCTGCATATGGCACCAACAGTAGGAAACCTTCCAGCCACCTGATGGCAGGTTGAAATTATTGAATCCTTTCTATTATGAACAGAATCGTAATTTGTCCTCACTGAAAAAGAACCTTAACTAGCTAGGCATTTGTGATGGTAACCAAAAATAGCCAATAATAACATCTCTTACCTCAAAGCTTGCCATTTCATACATTTGCCCGAAAGTGTCCTTCTTAGGAAGTTCCAAGATGACTCCAAGGTAGCTACTTCTATGACTTTATTCAGCCAAGAGTTAAAAGAAATCATATATGCTTTTCTTTCCGTTGGTGGAAGTATAACTCACTACACATTTAGCCCCTTCTTTTTATTACTCCAGGCTACTTTAATTTGTTATCCTGGCCTGAGACAATTATTTCTCTTTAAGGAGTTTATTTGATAGGTAAACCTAGGGCGTAGAAGTAAGGATAGAGAAACTGAAATAAGGAGAGAAAGTTGATAAAGGAATGCTTTATCAAAGTTGTCATTGTGGGTAGCTGTGCTTAGTCCTATCTGGAACCTTCCAAAGAGCATATATAATGTCTCTTAAAATTATACACCTGAGGATCAATTTTAAGAAGCACTTATCCATTGGCTCTCATCTATTAGAGGGCTGCCCCTGGAAATGCTTACTTTTCCAAAATGAGATAAAAAATGAATATTTGGATATTCATGTCATCAGAGACATGTGCTTACACAATTCCAATTTCCCTCATCCTTGGGCAGAATTTTAGATGGCCTACATTTCCATACACTCCTAAGGTGTATGGAGCCTCACTGTCATCACGTGATACATGAAATTGCCCATTCACTGTTATCACTAGACAAGAAAGAAACAAAAATATACCAGCAAATCCTGAGTTCCAGACATATTTTTTCAGTTTTATTGAGAAATAACTGACACACATCACTGTGTAAGTTTAAAGAAGACAGCACGATGGTTTGATTTGCATATACTGTGAAATAATTACAGTAGGTTCAGCTAACATCCATTTTATCAAATAGATACAAAAAAAGAAAATAAAGAATAAAAGGAAAAAATTCCTTGTGATGAGAACTCTCAGGGTTTATGCTCTTAACAATTCTCCTATATATCATATAGCTATAGTCATCATGTTGTACATTACATTCCTAGCACTTATTTATCTCATAACTGAATGTACCTTTTGACCATTTTCTCCAATTCTGCCTCCCTCACCCTCTGCTTCTGGTAATCACAAGTCTGATCTCTTTTTCTGTTTTTTTTTTTTTTTAATTCCAAATATAAGTGAGATCATACAATGTTTGTCTTTCTCTGACTTATTTCACTTAACATAATGCCTTCAAGGTCTGTCCATGTTGTCACAAATGGTAGGATTCCCTCATTTTTTTAGTGGCTGAATAATGTTTCATTGTAAATATATACCACAACTTCTTTTGCCATTTATCCATTGATGGACACTTGGGTTGTTTCCCTGTTTTGGCTATTGTAAACAATAGTGTTATGAACATGAGGGTGTAGATAGCTTTTTTTTTTTTAAGATTTTATTTATTTTTTTGAGAGAAAGAGAATGTGTGAGCAGGGGGAGGGATGGTAGGGGAAGGAGAGGAAGAGGGAAAGAATCCCAAACAGACTCCGTACTGAGCATGGAGCCCAATGTGGGGCTCAATCTCACGACCTGGAGATCATGACCTGAGCCAAAACCAAGAGTCAGACTTTCATCTGACTGAGCGGCCTAGGCACCCCAGAAGATGCAGATCTCTTTTTGAGTTAATGTTTACATTACCTTTGGATATATTTCCCAAAGTGGAATTTCTGGATTATATGGTAGTTCTAATTTTAATTTTTTGAGGGTCCTTCATACTGTTTTCTATAGTGGCTGCACCAATTTACAATCCCACCAACAGTGCCCAAGGGTTCCCTTTTCTCCATATCCATGGCAGCATTTGTTATATTTTTTCTTTTTCATGATGGCCATTCTAACTGGTCTGAGGTGATACCTCATTGTAGTTTTAATCTGCTTTTCACTAATGACTAGTGATGTTGAGCACTTTTTCATGTACCTGTGGCCTCTTGTGTGTGTGTGTGTGTGTGTGTATATATATATATATATATATATTCTGCTACTGAGTTATATGAGTTCTTTATAAATTTGGATATTAACCCCTTATCAGATATATGGGTTACAAATATTTTTGGTTACAAATATTGTTTTCCATTCCATAGGTTTGCTTTTCACTTTGTTGATGGTTTCTTTCACTCTGCAGAGCAAATGATGTAATCCCACTTATTTTATATTTCGTAGCTTGTGCTTTAGGTGTCATATCCAGAAAAATCATTACCAAGACCATGTCAAGGAGCTTATTCTTGTTTTCTTCCAGGAGTTTCATTATTTCAGGCCTTACATTTAAGTCTTTAATCCACTTTGAGTTAATTTTTGTGAGGGGCATAAGATATGTGTCCACTTTCATTCTTTTACACATGAATATCCAATTACCCCAGCACCATTTATTGAAATGACCATCTTTTCTCCATTGAGTATCCTTGCCTCCCTTGTCAAATATTAGTGGATCCTATATGCTTGGGTTTATATCTGGGATCTTGATACTGTTCCATTGTTCTATTTGTCTGTTTTTATGCCAGCCTCATACTGTTTTGATGACTATAGCTTTGTAGTATAGCTTGAAATCAGGAAGTGCAATGTTGCCTGCTTTGTTCTTCCTTCTCAGGATTTCTTTGGCTATTTGGGATCTTCTGTGGTTCCATATGCATTTTAGGAGTGTTTTTTTCTACTTATATAAAAAAAATGCCATTGGAATCTTGACAGAGATTGCATTGAATCTATAGATGCCTTTTGTCAGTATTGACATTTTAACAATATTAATTATTCCAACTCATGAACACAGAATACTTTTCATTTTTGTCTTCTTCATGTTTCATCAACGTCTTGTAGTTTTCAGAGTACAGATCTTTCACCTCCTTAGTTAAATTTATTCCTAAGTATTTTGTTGTGTTTGATGCTAATGCAAATGGGGTTGATTTATTTCTTTTTCAGAAAATTAGTTGTTAGTGTATAGAAATGCTACTGATGTTTGTATGTTAATTTTGCATCCTGCAACTTTACTGGATTCATTGATTAAAGTTTTTTTGTTGAGTCTTTAGAATTTTCTCCCTATAAGATTATGTCATCTGCAAATAGAGACAATTTTACTTCTTTTCCAATTCTGATATTGTTTGCTTCTTTTTCTTGCCTGATTGCTTTAGCTAGGACTTCTAGTACTATGTTGAACAGGAGTGGTGACAGTGAGCACCTTTGTCCAGACATATTTCTATATGTCCTAATCTTGAAACAGGACCCTATTTCCTCAAGATAATCAGGGTTAAGTATCCCATGAGTATGTGAATTTCTTTACTTGACTTCTTGTCCACCAGAATGAAGAACAAGTGCATGTAACCTGATCAAAGTGTTTATCCAGGATCTCTTATCAATCAAAACTTAAAGTTACAAGGATAGAAAACCTAAATAATACAAGTGGGTTACTGGGAGTGATGATGAGGGGACTTAATCCTACTGTCATTTGATTTTAGACTCTTGATTCTACAAACTGGAGACACAACACTATGTATTTGTCACTGATTCAATGTATATACTAAAAACTGTAATACAGTATTCCAATAGATGCCCTTGGGTTGGCTCATCTGTTGAGCCTTTAATAGACTATTAAATTATTATATTATATTGGCTGCTCCTGGATGATTCTTTATAGACTTTGTTCATTTTATGACCATGTGTCCATTATTCCATGTCCCTTGCAGTAAAATAGTTCCTTAATTATAGGCAATATTATATGGGAATCCCATGTCAGCAAATCCAGCATTCTCTAAGTCCAGAAGGTGCTGGCAGCAGTTTTATGGATTGGGAAAATAACCCATTTTCAGAATGGGTGTATAGTCCATTAAGTCTGAATCACTATCCTCTCTAGGGTGGAAAGAGACTCATGAAATTAAATTTTCTACTAAGTAGCCAGCTGATCATTCCTAAGGAATGGTGTGCTATTGAGGGAAGAAAGAGTTACGTTCTCATTATTGGCAAGTAGGATATTTCACTAAGGACAGTACATGGATCAGCTTTAGTAATGAGGGACTTAAACCATTGGGTACATATATAACCTCCATCCCTGCCACCACTCTGTTCATGGGTTCATTGGGCAAGCACTGTAGTGGCTAAGGAGACAACCTGCCTTATCCAACCGACAAGTCATTCTTTCTATCTAAAATTTGAGTACTTTCTCTGGGGTGTGGGCCCTCTGATGAGACTTAGAAAAGATACAAAAATCTACAACTATTTGCCTACTTTCATTAGTCTTCCTAAATGCTTTGTAGTGGTTGCCATAATGTACTTCTCATGTATCCTTTTGGGGACTGACACTCATTCTCCAGCTGTTGACCATTTCTTTGGCCAGAAACTCTCAGCTCAATGACTTCCCATAAGTTTCAGTGAAAGTATGCAACCTTGCCCAACATCACAGTCCCTCCTGGAGGCGGTATCCAGTGACTGGTTAAAGCAGAGCTATAAACTTTGCTGCAAGTTGGGAACTCTGGATAAACCCTTAGAACTAGCTAAGACCTTTGTTGAGACAGAGTCACTGAAAAGCTCAGTGGTGACTCAGTGGTGAAGGACATAATAGGAGATGCTGTTTCAGAACAGGGATCCAGGATGATAGAAACCCTAAGTAATAGAGGCCAGATGGCAGTGCTTAAGTGAGTGTGAAAGTTGAAGAATCAGCCAAAGGGACATGACCTTTTGAGAACTAAGGAGATGGTTAACAGATCACTATTTCCCTAGGCACAAATTAATGGGCTGCCAATAAAGAAACTGCTCAATCTAAACATGGGAAAAAATTAAGGATAGAAAGCCAAGATGTTGAAGGCAGCTGCCCCTATAAAAATCAGTCTCTTGTGAACAAACTGGTGGTTACCAGAGGGGAGTTGAGTAGGTGGATGGATGAAATAGATAAAGGGGATTATGAAGTACAAATTTCCAAGTACAGGGATGAAAAAGTATAGCATAGGGAATATAGTCCATAAGATTGTACATTTGTTGACAGATGGTGACTACACTTATCATGGTGAGCACTAAGTAATGTACAGAATTGTTGAATTATTATGTTGTATACCTGAAACTAATATAACACTGCATGTTAATTATACTTCAATAAAAAAATTCCATCAAAATAAAAAATTAAACATGTCTAAAATTAGAAAAAGGATTAAATAAATTTGCACCACTAAAAAACAAAAACAAAAGCAAAATAACAACAATAAAAAATCCAGTCTCTTGCCTAGTTTTTTGACTCAAGCCAGTCCTTGAAACTCATGGACACAGGAAAGACTGAGTCTCTAAGAGGAAGGTCTCTGTAACACCATGGCAAGTGAATAGAGTATTTATTTTCCCATTCTTTCCCCCAAAGAGACCTACAGCCACTTAGTCAGATACAGTAGAAAAACTGAATACCCAACATTTTAAAGATAACTGAACACAGGGTCACAGTACAGGATCATATTGATTCACTATATATTGAGGGCCTCATGTTAATTAAAGCAGATAAGCAAGAAGTGGTAAGTACACTAATGGCCTTGGTAAGACACATGAACTTCCAAGAGTAACAGAAAAAAAAAATTACACTAATTCTAGGGTCCCCTATATCATTACAGTTTTTAGGTGTTTGGTGGTCTGGGGCATACTGATACAATCCCTCCAAAGTAAAGAATAAATTATTGACATTCATGCATTCTACCACTAAGAAAGACGCTTCTGCAGATTCTAGATAAAGCATATTATATATAACTTAACAGCTAAATGTGAAGCCTTTTTGGATTTCCTTCAAGCTTTGGCTTTTCCAATATATCCAGATATTCCAATGAGAGCCATTTAGTGACTATTTCCAATACCTCAATTGCAGCCTTCTGGGCTTATACTTCCCCATCTCTTCCCATATCCATGTGGGTTCTAATTGCTATATTAAACCCTAAATTACTATTAGTACATAAACTGTCATGATATGATGTGGCACAAAAGATAATGAAATCTAAGTCATATCCAAAATTCCAATACAACTAAAGTAGAACTTAGATGTGTATATTAGAAAAGAATACTTTATTATAGGAGAAAATCTTCATGACTTTGGAGTAGTTGAAGATTTCTTAAAGAGGGCACTGAAAACAGTAACCATAAGGTAAAACACTTAATCAGACTTCATAAAATTACCAAAAGATAACTCCACAAATTAGGAGATGATACTTTCAATACCTGTGTTCCACAATAGATTTACCTCCACCCATATTTTTGAAAATTCATAAAATTAATTGCAAAAAGTAAAAAAAAAAAAAAAAGAAAATGACTTAGGCAATTCTCAAAAGAGGGTATTTCAAATCACAGATAGGCTTACAGAAATGTAATTATAACCAAAATGCCTTGCCACTGCAAACCCGCTAAAATGGATAATTTTTTTCTAAACAAACAAAACCTAGTGTTGTTGAGATGTAGAACAAGTGGGACTCTCACAGGCTGTTGGTGGGGGTATGAGTTGATAAAACCATTTTGGAAAATTGTTTGGCATTATCTACTAAAGCTGAACATACCTATACTCTTAGACCATGGTCTTCAACTCTTTGCTTTCCACCTGATATGATACACAGGATAGGATAATTAAATGAGCCTCTAAATATCAGAGATCTTAGCCAGTATCAAAAGTTACTAATAATTCAAAGATTAGAGGTAACTGCAAGATGCAAGCAAAACTTGAACTCCAAAACATCTTAAACATAATGAGTCATTTATTGGTGACTAACTCTAAGGGGTTGGGATGTGCCAAGAAAAAAGGGGAGAACCAGACAGAGATTAGTTTTAGAAGTATTTATGGGATCTGACAAAAAGTAACATATCTAGTCCTTTGCAAAATTGGAGTAAATGGAATGATCATAGCAAAAGGGGTTAATATAACCTACTTACACATTTATAATTAAAAAAAAATTATTTCAAAAGCCTTTTAAATATATTGTATAAGCTCAGGATTACGGAACTATTGTGAAAAAATCAGAAGAAATTTGAACTTTGGCAGAGCCATATAACATGTTTCTATTGCTTTTATTTGGGATTACAAATGGAGATCAGGGTGTATCATAATCTTTTTAACTCATAAAGTCTCTAAGATTGGAAATCTTAAAGTTGCTGGATAACATAAAACTTTCGGATAAATGAAGATACTAATGAAATAAATGATAAGATCTCATGATTAAGTTAAAATAAGCAGAAAAATGGAAGCCAGAATAGGTAAGTTCAAAGAAAAAATTACAACAGCACAAAACTCAAATTGTGTGTAACTATCTATAGACAAAAGGAAGACATTAGTAGTCAATTTTAATTGTCACTGCTGTTTGGTTTTGTTTGCCATCTTTCTCTAGCCTTCAGGCAAAAGTCTGTGCTAGCACAACCAAAATATTTCACAAGTTCTTATGCATTTTAATGACAGCAATAGAAACAAACCAAAATACAATGTCCTGAATCAATACAAAACAATATGTTTTTAAAGAACAAGGTTTGTGTTATCAAGGGCAGCTTCCTGATTCCCTGTATTATCATCACTCAAGGGCTCAGTTCCAGCAGCACAGAGCATGAACAACCAAAGTAGCCATTTCTCATCTTTCAAACTCCTGAACAGGTAACCCCTGCTAACATGAGAAAACAACCTTTGCAAAATGGAGATAAGATGGTTGTTAAGAAAGGAGAAGGGGAGTGATTGTCAGATTTGTTTGTTTGTTTGGGTTGTTTGTTGTTGTTTCCCTTCCTCTGTACTAGGAAGAAGAAAATAATGAATAAGAAATAAATTTATAAAAATTTAAAAATGTATGTTTTTAGAAAATTAGGTACAATCACGTAATACATTCACATGATAATCCTTTATTTCAAAAGGTGATGATACAGAAAAATAGGATGAAAATCTGTGTAGACAGGGAAATAATAAATTATCAATGTGTTTATTTGCCTAAATCTGATACAGTGGATAAGAGGTAAAACACTGAAGTTGAGCAAAGTTATCTTAGAATAAAGATTAGGAAGCCCTTATTCATAGTGGGTAATAAACTTAAAGAACTATTTGTTCCAAGAAGTGGCAGTGGCAGGAAATTAAACTGGATTCAAAATGATTTTCATCAAATTGATGAATGATAGAACTATAAAAAGTTACTAAGAAAAACTGGGGCATGATTCAACTTTCAGTTAAAGTGAGGAAAACTAATCCATACCATCTAATGACAGGTAACTTGTAGTAATTGTCCACAACCGAATAAATGCTTAGAACCATGGTGTCTAATAGAAAGTCAGCAGCCACATATGGCTGTTTAAATTTAAATTTAAATCAATTAAAATAAAATATTCAGTTCTTTACTGCAATATACCCATTTCAAGTTCTTAATAGCTTCATGATGCTGGTGGATGCAGTATCGGACAGCACAGTTTATAGACCATTTCCATTACCAGAGGAAGTTCTACTTTGCAGTACTAGTAAAATGACCAGGAAAATTACCTGAGCTCTTCTGTGTTTTAATACCACTCATGATGGAACATTGCATTTTATATCTCACTAAAGAGAAATTATGGGGTTAAATATGATGTCCCAACCTCAATTTTATACGAAAATAAGCTCTGTGAAATGTGAAAAGAAGTTCCATGAAAAATAAAAGTTTTATATCTTGGAAAAATACTTCATGTAGTGGTCCACATTAGATATTCACAGAATACTGTACATTAGCATATTTGAAATGACAGTGAAAAATTCTATAGTAAATATTCATGATCAACTTTGCTTATACAAATGTTCAAAAAGAGAATTTTTTTTTTCTTAGACTTGCCCAAGAAAGTCTAGTGATAGACTTGTGATATTAATGTTCAAGAAAATGCAGAAAAATCCTATGGTATGATTCTTATACCTATAAGATCTCTTATGCATAAATTTATTCATATTTATTTATTCAATCCTATGGTATGATTCTTATACCTATAAGATCTCTTATGCATTATTTATTCATAACCACCTGTAAGGTGGTTCTGTTTTAAAGTATCATTTAATAAAAGAATGAATAAGCTATACAACCATGAGCTTATCATAAAAACAATGTCTTACTTCATTTTAGTTTTCACAATAATGCAGTATATAGATGGTGAGTCTTAAAGATTCAATATTCAGTAACTTACTCAAGAATAAATAATGACAACATGCTATAGAAGTTTTTATAGCAAAGTTGGTTTCAGTCCAAACCCTGTACCTCTTCTATTATTTAAAAAAAAATTAATAGCCCTTCTTCCCCTCCCCCCCAAAAAAATTATGCCATAGACCAACATGCAAAGCAGATAAATGGGCAATTTCTCAAATTGAATCTCTGATGAATGACTCAGAGCCCACCAATGATGTGAATATATCCAACTCCACTGTGGCCCCTAAAGAGACTGATATCATTGTGCTAGATTCTGCCATAGGCTTAACCACTCTGTTTCCTGATATAAATACAACAAAACATGATCTTTTACTTCAAGAGATCTTAAATCTGGAGAGAAGAAAACTGAGAAACAAAATTTAAGTGTAATTAATGACACGTTGGTATGTAGGAGGGGAGCTTAAGTTTACCTCCAGGAGTCAGATATGACTTTACTGATGAAGTTTTTTGTTTTTTGTTTTTTAAGATTTCATTTATTTGAGTGAGAGAAAGAGAGAGAGAGAGCACAAGGAGGGAGAGGGACAGAGGGAGAAAGAGAAGCAGGCTCCTCGCTGAGTAGGGAGCCCAATGTGGGACTCCATCCCGGGACTCTGGGATCATGCCTGAGCCGAAGGCAGACACTTAACCAAATGAGCAACCCAGGCACCCCACCGAGTTATATTTCTGATGCACAAAATTGTGCCATTTCTGTGTTTTAATTGCCTAAGTGGCCCCTAAGCTCAATGTGACAAACTAGATATTCATGACATATTCTAGAGGACTATCTCAACTAGGCACTTGGCACTCACATTTTATCAAAATAGTTGCTCTTCTCTAAACTTGATAGCTTTCTCATGCCACTTTGCTTTTGCAGATGCCCTTCTCCATGACTGTAAGCTCTCCAACATTCCTCTGATGAGAAATCCAACAAATGTTTTTCAGGTCTCAGTCAAAACTTATCAGGGGTGCCTGATGGCTCAATCAGTTAAGCATCTGATTTCCGCTCAGGTCATGATCTCGGGGTCCTGGGAGCAAGCCCCTGAGATCGAGTCCTCTCTCAAATAAATAAATAAATAAATAAATAAATAAATAAATAAATAAAATCTTAAAAAAATATATATAACTCAGTATAGATATTAAAACGATTAGAGAGCAAGAAGCAGGGCAACCAGTTAAGAGACAATTCCAACAATTCCAGTGAGAAATTTTAGATAATGGATAATGGCAAGTGTCTAGACTGGGGCAGAGGCAGTGGTAATAGAAAATATTTTGGGAAAAAAAAGATGCTTAATTTTATGAAGGTGCTTGTGGAACATTCTGATGAAGATATCCAGTAGAAAGTTTGATTCAGAAGTCTGGAGTTTGAAAGAAAAGTTAACTCTAAAGTCTGAAATCAGTAACACTAATTTTGTAATGGCTGGTCAAGGGAGGTAACTTTGACCTCTTATATCTCTCACTAAAGACTCCACTATTCTATCATTATCAAGACCATCAGTGGTCTTGATTCTTTGGTCTTCAGTCTTTAAGGATTCCATTTGATATTATACAAATATTAGTACCAACCTTTTTGTTAGAGTCATGGTTGAATAAATATGAGGACAGCATTCTAAATATGTCTTCTTTCCTGGTATAATATCATGGCTTTATCATCCTGGTAAGTGATGACTATTAAAGCTATCCAACCTAATGCTATTTTTCAAATCTTTACTGTTGCTTATATGTCTAAGCAGATAATTGGTAATTAACTGATTATTTAAACATTTTAAAAATTAGTATATTTTCAATGTTGCTGCTAAAGTCACTAAATCACATAAAGACAGCTCTTTAATAACCAAATACGTCCACATCCAGTAGAAGAAAGAATCACATACTATTTTATTTCACTTTTCAAATTATACTCAATTATATTTTTTAACCAAGTTTGGCATAAAAGGCAGAATGTAAACATGTGGAAATTAATTCATTTGAATAAGAACAAAATTTCTTCTAAGATTGTGATATATATATATTGTTTTGAACACAGCAAAAACTCTATGGATCAAGACATGCTGGGTATAAAATCAAAACTACAATGAAATATCACCTCACATCTGTTAGGATGGCTATTATTAAAAGCATAAAAGATGACAAGTGTTGGTGAGGATGTGAAAAAATTGGAACCCTTGTGCACTGTGGATGGAAATGTAAAATGGTGCAGCTGCTATGAAAAACAGTATGGATGTTCCTCAAAAAATTAAAAATAGAACGACTGTGGGGCACCTGGGTGGCTCAGTCCGTTAAACATCTGACTTCAGCTCAGGTCATGAACTCAGGCAACACTCTGCTAGAGATTCTCTCTGCCTTCGGCTCAGGTCATGATCCCAGGGTCCTAGGATCAAGCCCCACATCGAGCTCCCTGCTTGGCGGGAAGCTTGCTTCTCCCTCTCCCACTCCCCCTGCTTGTGTTCCCTCTATCACTGCTTCTTTCTCTGTCAAATAAATAAATAAAATCTTTAAAAAAAAAAGTAATAAGATACAGTTTAAATGATCAATTATCAAATATTTTAATAGTGAGAGTACTACTTAATATTGGCTCGGGTACAATGAACAGGTCCTCTTAGGTATTGTAGGTTGGAATTAAATTAGTATATCTAGTCTGAAGTCACTTTGGCAGTTAAAGTCAAGACACTTTAAAAGAGGCTGTTCCTTGGTGACCAAGCAATTTCATCTCTAAGAATCTGTAATTATAAAATAGTAAAAACTGGGCTATAGAATTATGCAAAAAATGCTTACAGAAATAGTTTTAGTAAGAGACAAAATTAGAAATAGTAAGTGACTATAGGTAAATAGATGAATATATAGTATATCTATATAAAGAATTCCATGAAGCTATCTAAAATTCTATTTTATAAGAATATTTAGTGATAGAAAAAATGTTCACAACATAGTGAAGTAAATAAAGAAGAAGATAAAATTGCATAAATTGTATAATCCAATTGGGTAAAAATAAAGAAAATATATATACATACATACAAACTTAGAAAGTCTAAAAGAACAGATGAGATAAATGATAGATGGATGTATGATAGGTAGATAGATAGATAGATAGATAGATAGATAGATAGATAGATAGATAAATAGATAGGAAGAAAGAAGCTAGACAGAAAATGATTATACCTTGGTAGAATTATGGGTAAATTTTCTTTTTTTTTAACCTCCTAGAATGAATATGAATTAGTTTTATTATTTTTTTTAACAAGAACATGTTGTAAACCTCTAGGACATACATTTTATTACATAATTTATCACATTTTAATTGCTTAAAAGAGTAACAGCTTTAACTCTAAAGTTTAATATATATTGTGGGGAAATCTGGTCCTGCCTCCATTTTGTCCTCTCATTCCTAGATGTACCTTTAGAACATGATCTATATGGAAATTAGCAGGGTATAACTATTAAATAATGACACCGCTCTTGCATGCACTGATTCAAAAATAAAATGTAAGTTAATAAATTCTTCATAAAAATGACACTATTACACAGAAGGACACTACTGGAGATTGACGGTTGATTAAACCTCCAGCAAGATACATTTGTTTTCCAGTTCTATACTTATTGATTCTGTAGTAATAACTGCAGCGCAGAATTACTGCTTGCATTTACCTCAGCACAAGAAGACCTGATATTTTTTCACCAGAACATTATGTTTCCTAATTTACTTTTCAACTTCCTGGACATATCAAGAAAAATAAAATGAGTTAAAAAAACAAAACAAAAACAAACTGGCCCCTGATACTCCAATTGAGATCATCTGAAAATACAATAAAAATGTAAAAAGAATTTCTCCATGAAAACAAGAACAATTTTAATATAACAGAAATTGAAATTTAAAGTGTATTTGCTGACATAAAGCTTCATTTTAAGTATTTTTATTTCTGTATTAGATTAATAGCTAATATTTGGGTACACTTACCTCCTTTTCGTGTTACTGATTTACTATAATGGAGTTTATAAGGGAAAAGTATATCTAGCTGGAATAAATATGAACAGTAAGCTCTATTACATTCTTTTTGGTTTGCAAAAAATATTTTGCTAAAGTATATTTTGAATCACAGTGACAAAACTCTGCTTCCAGGGATATGAAGATTATTCAGTAGTGAAAAAAAACTATTTTCAAGTGACATGATAATAGACTTCTAACACTTCAGTATCCTAGAATACAGTAGCAAGGTGACAAGTAGTATTAGCATTTTCTGCTCTTTCTAGATACAGTCACAAAATAATTTGGGAGTATCTTTCAGCTTTTCTTTTTTAAAATTAGGACAAAGATAAACTCAAGATGTGTTTTAAGTGACATCAGTAGAGTGTAAGGAAATCTAAACAACCTATCATTTTAAAAGGTGTTTTAGCCTAATTTTATCTTTCATTTACAAAATTTGAAACATGTTAGATGTAGTTTGAGATATTTAAATTAACCCTCTAACCAGTTTTAAATTTATATTAAAATATTTCTTCGATCTTTACAGTTCCAATTAGATTTTATAGATTTTATCCTTTGTATTTATTATGTAGGCTAGGCTAAAAAAACAACTGGACCCAGATATATAAAAGATCAGCATGATGGGAAATTACTTCTTGCTCCATGGAATTTCCAAGTTTACAGGGTATGGGGAATGTCTCCTCCACCAAATCACTTGAGAATCCAAACTGAGGGCGACTTCTCTAACTTCAGTATGGAGTGTGCAAGGTTGCCTTGGAGATCATACTCCCAGTCAGTCAGGATGGGAAATGAGCATGGAGGCGTACTTTTAAGAGATCGGGGGGAGGGGGGGAGGGGTGCAGGGGAGGGGTATTCACAGAATTGACTATAGGTGCATGTACAGGAGAAGCTGGAAAATGTAGTTTAGGATAAAGAAGAACATGTTTTCTTGGATGCCTGCAAATAGCCGCCACCCAAGTTGGTCCCTCCACCCGTGTGCATATTTACTCCTGCCCAACTGAGACAACCTAATTACCCACTAGTTAGGGAAGTATGCCCAAAGTCTATTAGGTTTGAATTTGGTTCCTTATACTCTAATGACCTATGAATTGAGAGAGAAGTTATGAGTCCCTCCACACTCAACATTAGGGCAAAGGTGGGTTTGTTGTATGAAAACTCCTGTTTAAGAAAGGAAAAAATGAGAAACACATCACAGTTCCTAGTTTATGGTAGGATAGAATCTGGCAAGGTAGTCATCATGGAAAGCCCCTTCCCAGGGACCTAAAGAAAGTTTTTGATTATATCCAGTCTGCTTTCTGGGTGGATATTCCCTTCTTCTTCAGTGTATCCTGTGGCCCTTGGCTCTGCCCTTTGAGAAGTCCCTCCTTGTTGTCTTCAGTGTTTACATCTGAAGTGAGTGGGATGAAGTATATCCTACTTGGAAATTTCACAGTTTGGTCAACTATTTCCCTGCTGGTGAAATTCCTGGCATTGACTGGATGTGATGATCACATTCTTCTTTGCCCCATTACAAGGAGATGAGGATTTCTTCTTAAATTTTTATTTTATTCTTATTTTTTTTATTTTATTATGTTATGTTAATCACCATACAATACATCATTAGTTTTTGATGTGGTGATCCACGATCCATTGTTTTGATATAACACCCAGTGCTCCATGCAGTACATGCCCTCCTTAATACCCATCACCAGGCCAACCAATCCCCCCTCCTCCCTCCCCTCCAAAACCCTGTTTGTCTCTCAGAGTCCATATTCTCTCATGGTTCATCTCTCCCTCCGATTCCTGCCCCCTCTCATTTTTCCCTTCCTTCTCCTAATGTCCTCCATGCTATTCCTTATGTTCCACAAATAAGTGAAACCATATGATAATTGACATTCTCTGCTTGACTTATTTCACTGAGCATAATCTCCTCCAGTCCCATCCATGTTGATGTAAAAGTTGGGTATTCATCCTTTCTGATGGCTGAGTAATATTCCATTGTATATATGGACCACATCTTCTTTATCCATTCGTCTGTTGAAGGGCATCTCGGCTCTTTCCACAGTTTGGCTATTGCGGACATTGTTGCTATTAACATTGGGGTGCATATGGCCCTCTCAAGTTTTTAATATAACATCAGACTTATAGAAAAGTTGAAAGAATAATGCCCAAATCCCCATACCCGTATCACTGAAATTCCCAAATTGTTAATAATTTTATGGGCTTGTGGTTTCTGAGACAATATAATTCCATTAAAAATGTATATGCTTCTGATAAAGTTCCACGTGCCAGTCATTTCCATGTTCCAGTAAATGCTGCCAAAATTTTTTCCTAGCCATAATTTTTAAGTCAGCTCTATTAAGCTGGCTTTATTTCTTTGTTCTTCCTCTTTCTCCATCTCTCTCTCTCTGCCTGTGTCTCTCTCTCTCACCAATATTGCTTTAAGGTCATTTGAAACAGCAGGGGTGCAGGAGAAGATGGCCCTTCTCAAGTTGATTTTCGCAGGAGCTGAAGCTCTTTGATTATAATAGTGTCTTAATGTGCTGCTGGTCCTCAGAGCTTTTTTCAGTCTTATTTCTAATTGTTCAGGGTTCAGAGAAGTTTCGTTTTCAAACCCTACGATGCCTTTAATCTAGCTTTCTCTATTCCCTTCAATCTCTGTTGAAAACCAGCTAATTCTTGCCTGAGCTCAGCTCTTTCTCATAATACATGGCTCAGTGTAGCAAATAACAGTCACACATTTATAAACGTTCTAGCTTTTTCTCATCATTCACCCTAGAGCTATGGGTCCAACAGGCATTTGTTCTACCTTCCAAATGATTACAAATGAAGGTTTTCAAGATGCTTGGCCACCACATAGCCCCCGATTCCACTTTGTCACTTGCTGTACCCATCTTTTCTCACCACCTACCACATGACCTCCATTTGTTTTTTGTTGTTAGAGCAAAATTTTACATTAGAACACATTTTAATTTTTTCACAGCAGCACTCCATTTTGATAATATCATTTTTCTACTAGTTAGGGTGAGCTGGGCTATAGAAAAGGGAGCTAAACATGTAATAATTTAACATAGTATCATTCTCATGCAAACTGTCTTGGGGCATACCTAGGCAATGACCAATCCTGGGAGTAGGGGCACTCTAGGAGTTTTTATTTAGGGCAGAAGAAAGGGGAAGAAATATAAAGCAGTGCTCATGGGTGATTTTTATAAGATGGACCCAGAAATGTGCATATCACTTTCCTCACATTTTACCAGAGTATACTTGGTTACATTCACAGCAATCTGCAAGGGAAATCAAAAAAAGAGCCTTAGTTTTGCCCCCAGAAAAAAAAGAGAAGGTGAGCAGGTAGTAGTCTTCACCTCACTTTTGAATTTCTCAAAAGTGGTTGCATAACTCATGAGGAATCAAATACATGTAAAAATATAAAAGTATTAAGGGTAAAGAAAAGTAAAAGTAAAACATGTTTAACAGAGAGAGCAACAGTAACACTGAATTTATAGTCATTCATAATTTACATTTTATAATTTGAAAGGAAAGACTTCTTCCTTCAGTTTTTTGAATGAATATATATATTCCCCTGGTCACTGTCTCTTTGCTTATACATGTTTTGATATCAGTGATGATGAAATTATTATTATGCTGTGAGGTTTTATATTTTGTTTCAAGAGTAATGTGCATCTTGTCAAAAAAAAAAAAAACGGCAGAGAGGAAAATTTCAAGTTTCAATAAAGCTCTAATTTCTGATCACTCTGTGGCTTAGATACAATTATACCAGTCATAAGGCAAATATTACTTTCCTTTTTTAAGAAAACCAGTATCTTTTAACAGTAGGAAGGACTTTATGTGTCTACATAATTCATTTCTGTTAGGGTTGTCATGTTTGTTTTACTGATATAATTCAGGGGTTTGTTGTGGCAAGGGAGAAGAACACTGGACTACAAAATACATGGTAAATAGTACATATTTAATATTGACTATGGAGTATATTACATTACTCCTCTTTCTAGTTTATACATCTGAAACAAAGGGATTTTAACATATCCTGAATGTGGTCAAGGACCATAAACAATATCAGTGTGGCAAAGGTATTCCATATGTACATAAAAATTAAAGATAATGATTATATTTATTAAGCAATGATTAACAGAGCTTATTCAATCTTCATGAAACCTATGGTAGGTCCTGTCATTGTGCCTGTTTTACAGATGAGAAAATCGAGGCTCAATACTCTCAGTACTTACCCAAGATCCAAAAACAAAAAATAAAATAATAAAGCTACCTACAGTGATAGAATATAAACATCTATCTATCCGATCCTAAAATTCAGTCAAAACTGCCAGTATAATATATTGCCCTATATTATAATAGCAAATACTTCTATAGCATTTAATCAGCACCAACATAATTCTAGCAGCTTAACATCTATTAACTCATTTAATCCACATAACTAAACAGGGTAGGTATATTACTATTATGCAAGAGGAAAATGAAGCATGGGAAGGTTAAAGAGATTGCTCATGTTTACACAGCCAGTAAAGAGGAGAGAGCTAGGATTCATCCCCCAGCTGTTTGGCTCCAGGGTTTACATATTTAACTACTTCTCTATGCTGTGTCTCACATAATGCTCAATTCCAACGAAGAACAAATTGTATTAGAGGAACAAGTGACCCATTGGCACCCCGAGTAAAGTGCCTTCTTATAATACATGATTATTAAACTGTTTATATCCTATTGCCTTTCGGTTAACTGTTGGTTATTGACTAAACACGTAACATTGTCCATCTGAAAAAATACCTTTTGTTTATCTGTTGCTCTGCAAGCTTCATATATATTCAGGCCCTGAAGTCTCTTTTGCTAGAAATAATTAAAATTCATAAATATGGCATTCCTCTCTACACACATTTTAGTGTGTATTTCAAACCAGGCAAGACATGATGAGATTATGTTATACACCCAGCATGACTTTAGTTATGAATGACAGTCATATCTCATATCCTCAAACCTATGATACTTTTCTATTTCTCTCACTCAACCAACATTGCAGTGTTATAAATAACTTCAAATTTAATGACAGCATGAACATGTACCTTTGTTGAGAAGTTGAAATTAAGTTGTTTTTTTTACAATGAAAGTGAAGTTTTATTGTTAAAAAGAAGAAACTTATGGAGAGTAATGTATTCTAAAAGATATCTTTCGGCCCATCACACCCTACATAGTCAATCATCATGACTTTGATATCAAAACAAAACAAAATGAATAGAAGATTAAAATGATGACAATGAATGCATGCACTCTGGCTTGGATTTAAAATCTAAAGCCAATTTTCCTTTACCTGGGAAATTTGATCTTCCCCTAGTTTCTGTTTTTAAAAGGTTATTTTACCATGTCTCCAAACCATATGTGCAAATGCAAGTATGATGATCAAACTGAACCCTGGCCATGAGGGTTGAGTGGATGGCCCTTGTGCAGGGCCACATGTGGGGAATCTGCTCCTTGGGGCTAGTCCTCTAAAGGAGTAGCACTGCTACAGTGTGAGTCCTGAATTCTGTTGAATACCAACCTCCCACTTGTCCATCCTTAGATTTAGATAAATTTCTTACCAGAATCCTTCTGAGAAGATAATGCAGGGATTCCTTGTTGAGGCAGTCAATACTGCCTCTGCTCAGCAGCATACTTTGTTCACTTTATTAATCAGTCTTTCCTCAGCACTGTCATAGGTTTAGGACCCAGGAGAGAGTTAAAGATGTGACCTGAAGACAGCACCTCTAGAGTTCCACTGAACTGGAAACATTATTCCTGAAAGCACAGAAAAGGAGTGCTCTCTGAAAAGAGAATTAAACTTAGTATAACTGATAGAGGTAACTAAGCATCAATACACTCAGCAATAAGCTCTATCAAATGTCTTCCTCTAATTTTAAAACTCACAGCACCAGAATATAAATGTGTTCCCTAAAAGCAAGTAGTAAAGTATCCCATTTTCTTTCCCATTTATTTATACCCAAAATCTCTAGAAAAGTACCCAGGAATGAACATTATCTCCTCATTCTACAGTTAGGGAAACAGAGACATTGATGGATTAATTAAACAGATGACACCACTGGTTTAAAATTTTTTGCCCCTAAAGCCAGAGATGTTCCATAAAAATATAAAACTACTTTTTTTTAAACTTTGGGTTAAATGAAATGAGAAAATTAAACAAATGCGTCAATGTTGCTCCCCTAAGATGTGCATTTCCAAAACCGAGATGGGATAGGTGATTGTAAATGCATTACTCAGGTATTCCATTACTTATAATCTTTAATGAATGGCTTAACAGTCTCTCATTAATGGGTACTATCTAATCTTAAAGTAAGGTGTTCCCTAATGAGTGGATTTGGCAACATGAGTGGATAGAATTCATCCATACCAAAAGCCTCATCTTCAGTGAAGAGCAAAGGCCACTAAGACACATAAAAATGTTTCCTAAACTTGATCTAGAGGCTGTATTTGGTTATATTCTATTCTTTTTACATTTTGTCACCTTATTCACCTTGGATACAAATCTAAGTAATATTTGTAAACAGATTAGAACTTCACGTGAATAGAATAAAACATTTAAATACATACTCTTTTGTTATCAGAGTATTTCCCTTAGGAAAAAACCCTTCCTCTCAAAATTTAATTTGAATAGTAGGGTGAGAAACTGTTAATGACCATTTATTTTGGAATTGCTTATCTAATCTAATGTCAAAGACTTCAGAAAGTTCACCGAATTCTTTTGATTCATTTTTTACTGTATCATTAATTACAAATGTGTTCTGAATGAAGAATGGTGTATATATTTCTGTTACCACATTTTCTTGATCCATATTCCCAGAGATAACATTTTCCAGTTTATTCCAAGCTTTCCATAATCATCTTTCTTAAGGTCAAGAAAAAGACACAATAATGAGAAAGAACAAACAGCAGCTAACGGAAGGAGCAGTTCATAAAGGGCTGTAATGGCAATTCCACCCAGACAGCAAAGGAATGCAGCATTTTCACTGAGCGCTACCTGACAGATTCAATAATCAAGGGAAAGCCTTAATTGATGACACTTCATTAGCATAATGAGTTGAAGCTGGGAAAAGAGAGTCCCTTATTAATTAATCAAGCAAAGCAAGAACTGTTTCAGTCTCCTACACTCTGCCATTTTCCATTAATCAAGAAAATGTGTGTTAAACTCATTTGAAATCCCGGCATGTGGATTATCATTCCAAGAAAGAGCAATGGCAGAACGGTTTGCCCAGTTGCACACATCTGCTCTGGACTCATGCATGCCTCCAATTCAGATTTGCAAGGCTGAAACCATGCACAGAGAACACAGAGTAAGTGTTCTCCAAAACATGTAAATCAGCATCTCATTAGGAAAGTAAACAAAACCCCATCAGCCTCACTAGGAAAAAAAAAAAGAAAAAAAAAATATTTTGCCATGCTTCACCTATTGTCCAAAACCTCTGTTGCATGAAATACATATGTATTACACAAATAATATATATAATATATATATTATACACAAAATTTTTATAACCTGTTCAACATCCATAACTGATTCCAGATTCACTATTTCTGGCTCTTCATATTCTATTAGGTCACAAGAGAAATGATGATTGGTTGTGGGCTCTGGTACAAAGAAGTTATACACCCTAGGTCCCCAACTAACCACAGGCACAGGTGTTGAGAATCAATGCTAATGAGGTTAACAAGCCAAGATCAAAACTACGGAATCCCTATAGCAGAATGGACTTGAAGAGAGACTAAAACCAGGACTCTATTATTGTAAGGTCACTTCCCTGTGTTGTATTTTATAATCTTCAGGTGAGAGGTGGCTGTCAACACATTAATAAGCTAAAGAGAGCATAGAGTTTTGAAAACAGATCACTGGAAAGGAAGTCTATAGACTTGGATTTTGTATGTAGCTTTGACAACCACTAACTAGTTATGTGGCTTAGTTCAGTCCCTGGATGATAAGAGTGTTACTTTATTCCTAGATAGTATGAAGTTTGAACTAGAGGAACTCTTAATTCTGGTTTTTATAGTCTAAGATCAAAGGCCATTAAGAAAAGAAAGTAATCAGATCAGGCAAGGGTCTGATTTACTCAGGTAACCAGCTATGGAAATGTTAAGCAGTTTTATAATAATGGGTTAATCAAACTCTTTACTTGCTTTGAATCTCTTTGTGTCGATGTCTCCACATATTGTCATGCCAATTGTGCACTATCCAGACAGAGACTAGAGGTGACCAGGGCTCTCTATAGAATTATGTGATGCCCAAGCTGCATGGTCACACGTGACAGCTGTGCAAACCCAGCCAGGTAAAACCAGTCAGTTTGTCTGTCCATCTGTGCCTGTATATTTCTTATTGATCTATACCTGCTCCAGTTCAAAATGGATGTCAAGACTTATACAGAGAAAAATTGTATCCACTGTCTATTTATCAGCATTATTTTTAAGTGTTTGATATTCAAAAAACAAATTTGTTTGACAGAAAAGTGATTTATCTAAATATTCAAGTGGGTGCATTAAGCCCAGTAACAAAGTAAATCCACATCTGAAGCACTCTGGGCATTCTAGAACCTAAGTGCAGTGATATACAGATCACCAGAAAAGAGCCATTACTGCTCCAGGGGCTCTTTCAGGCAGCCAAATTTGTCCCAAGTGCTGAACATTAACTCTTTGAGCTCTGAGTGGAGATGGGCATTACCTCCTTGCAGGGCAATAACTTGTATCAATTTGGAAAGAGCTCAGCTTTGTGATGAGGAAGATTTTATAGTAGTAAATTGTATTTGGTAACTTGAAAATGGCTGAAGCCATCACCTATAACACAGGATGATGACCGGGGACTGCATGTTCTCAGGAGCTATTTTTTCTTATAAATATTTCATTGATTTTTCAGACCCACAAAGATTCCCTGTTGTCATAAAGTTGGTTTAATACATACAAAGGACTTTGTTCTATGCATATAAAGTGAAATCTCCTCTCAGGTATAATAGAAATAAGAAAAATGCCTCTTATACACAGGATCTAACTATTTTTGCATTCCAACTATTGACTTTCCAGGAAGACTTTCAGACCTTGTCACTATCTGCTGAGTATTTTTGCAATGTTCTGTTTTTGTGTAGAAGCATTATCAGCCAATAAAGAAACATAAAACTGATTTAAAAGTGAGAAAACATATCATATACCAAAAACAAAGTTAGCATAAACACAAGCAAAAATGAAAAAACAGCCAGAGAATTCTTTTTCTTGGATTCTGAGAAATGCTATCAGAAATATGTTTATTTCAATAAATATCAGACAGCTGCATTTTGATAAAGAATGACTCTCCCCTATTGTTGTGAAAATAATAAATTCTTATAAAAAGGTAAGAATTGAGATCAATTAAAAGGATGAAACCCGGGGCGCCTGGGTGGCACAGTCGGTTGGGTGTCTGCTTTCAGCTCGGGTCATGATCTCAGGGTCCTGGGATTGAGCCCTATGTTGGGCTCCCTGCTCTCAGGGAACCTGCTTCTCCCTCTCCTCCCTGCCCATGCTCTCTCTCACTATCTCTCTCTCTCAAATAAATAAATAAATAAATAAAATCTTAAAAAAAAAAAAGGATGAAACTCATTATCTTGATAACCTGAGAATATAAAGGCTGAAAGAATTGCTTCACCTAAAACAGAGCAAAACAACAGAGCCATTTAAAAGAAAATCCTACAAATAGAGATTTAAATCTTTTCAAATTTTAAAGTACATTTATTTTAAAATGTAGCTTGAATTTTAGAGAGGTGCAAGTTAGTTTAAGGGCTTGCCTACCAACCCACCTTTGAAATGATTTTACATCTGAAAAAACCAACCATATTCGAATATCAAGTATGAACTTAGTTCTTGTTTTGGGACAATGCATTATCCTTTTCAGCCCATTTACAATACTATTTTGTGTGTTGGAAGAGTAATGCCCCAAGTAAATAAACAGATAGATGAAACCACTCATAAAATACATGCAACATACAAGGCACACATCTGGAGGGAAATGAAATGAAAGTTATTCAAAAGTTCAAAAATATTATTAGAGAAAGGCAACTTTAGAATAACCTTACAGGGGCGCCTGGGTGGCTCAGTCGGTTGAGCGACTGCCTTCGGCTCAGGTCATGATCCTGGAGTCCCAGGATCGAGTCCTGCATCGGGCTCCCTGCTCGGCGGGGGGTCTGCTTCTCCCTCTGACCCTCTTCCCTCTCGTGCTCTCTGTCTCTCATTCTCTCTCTCAAATAAATAAATAAAATCTTAAAAAAAAAAAAAAAGAATAACCTTAAATGTACCAGAAAAGTTACATTATATTTAACTTCATATCTGCTATTTTCCATAAACCTTTAAGAAGGGTAGGAAACAGCAGAAGAGGATGAGGAACTGCTTTAAAAAGTAAGCACATCAAAGAAAGATCTAGATGTCCACTGTCTTTGTGTATAATTTCTTGTATGTCCAACTCATAATTAAGCAGAGAATACACTGACTACTGCTAGGAAAGAAAACAAAAAGTCCATCCACAATTTCAAAGCCTTTTGTTTATTCAGTCATAAAGCACACTCTGTAGTCAACAGGTCAGAGACAGGTTAACCATGACCATTTATCATCATTTAATATTTCCTGAGGATCTCCTGGATCTATTGTACTCCACAAGATACTGTGTAGACATCAGAGCTCAGGCTCATAGAGAAGGAGTAATGGTCAGGTGACAAAATGAACAAGTGATGAAGGCAGAAACAAAATCTCTATCTTCTAATTGCCAGGTCACTGCCTCATGCTAATGCCTGTTTTGTTGCTTTGTTGGACCAACAAGTGTACCTCATCATCCTTCTTGGAAAACTGTAAGGAAAATTCATGCTATTCTAACAGGATGACTGAAGGAATGAAAATGAATAGGATTTCTGTTCTTGATGCTTTTTATATGTGAAATTGGGGGTCTAAGAAATTACTCTGCTTAACAATCAATACTAAGAACCACAGTCACTAGGCCTCTTAGTAGCTGCAAAAGAAATACAAAAATTCAATTTTGACCTATTTTAACAAATACATTTTTAAAGTATGTAGTGCAACATATTATTACAGCAGAATCTTATGTGGTTATAACTAGTCTGGATATTTTATTACTGAAAGAATTTTGATTATGGCATAATTTGAAATTATTGATATAATTCATTGTATGAAGAAACTTTCAAGGAATTTGTGTTTTATTTTTTATTTTTTTAAAGATTTTATTTATTTATTTGAGAGCGATCATGAGCAGGGAGAGGGGTTCTGGGAGAAGCAGACTCCCTGATGAGCAGGGAGACCTATGTGGGACTAGATCCCAGGACTCTGGGATCATGACCTCAGCCAAAGGCAGACGCTTAACCGACTGAGCCACCCAGGCATCCAGGAATTTGTGTTTTAGAGAGCACTTATTCCAGGAAGTTTCTATGTTAAACCAAGAGCCAAAATTTAAGACAAAACATAGTTTTACAATGGTTATTTTACTACTGTGAATCTTTCAAAGAGAAATTAAAATTAATTTTTAAAAACTGGGACAACTGAGGGCCTCAAAAGTTTATATATATATATATATATATATATATATTATAAATGTTATATATATATGTGTGTGTGTGTGTGTGTGTGTGTAAATTTTCATCAACACAGAGGTGAGGAATAAATTAAAGCTTAGATGAAGAGTTAAGACACAGTACAAAACCTAGAAAACTTTGCTAGCCATGATGTAATTATCTCCAGACAAACCTAAAGGCTAATGCTGTCTCTTTAATAATTTTTGTAATCTCAAATCATCTCATTTTTCTCTATGATTTTTACAAAGAGAATTATTCACTTTTTACATTCAGGTTTCATTGAGAATAGTGTCCATGGATGTTATAAGGAAATGTAAGAAACATAGTGCACTCAGCACACCTTGGCATCTCTATTCAAGTATTTACCTCTACTTGTTTTAGAACATAGATTCAGAACACGTTTGATTATAGAAACTTTAAAAATTTGAGTCTGAGTTCATTTGAAATAGAGTAGCAATATATTCTAAGTCAAACCTTCAACTAATAATTTGATTTAAGTGTGCTCATGGGGAAAATGACACAAATTTGAAACCAATACTGTCCCAAGAAATTGATATATGCTCATTCAACCATAGAGATCAAATAGAAGTGGATTTTAATTTTAAAGATTTTTTTTTTACTCTGCTAACTTATTGCAGTTACTGGTTTGCCTCCCTTGTATCTTTCATTGGTCCTTTTTCATTGCCCTCTTCCAAGTCTATGATGAGCAGCTGATACAAAAAGAAGTGTATAAACACAAGTCATTATATTTATAAAGTGATCTCATGGGATTTACCTTACAAATCCTATCATTTTGTGACAGTTTATAAACATTTATAGAAATTGTATATGTGTATCAGTGTTTGTGTGGAAGCAATGCTGTATGTTCAAGATTGTTAAATCAATAGATACTGACAACTGGTGGAATCCAAGAGATTTAAATTCTGCAATTTCAAATTGGAGTAGAGATCATGGCTATCAATTTCAGAGAAGAACCTAGTAGATTAATATCAGTTATGACACTTTTAATTTCTTAAATAAAAGCTATGTGCTGGTAAGTAAATTTTATCAAAAACAAAAAAGCTTGGGGCGCCTGGGTGGCTCAGTCCTTAAGTGTCTGCCTTCGGCTCGGGGTCGTGGTCCCAGGGTCCTGGGCTCGAGTCCAGCATCGGGCTCCCTGCTCAGCAGGAAGCCTGCTTCTCCCTCTCCCGCTCCCCCTGCTTGTGTTCCCTCTCTCACTGTGTCTCTCTCTGTCAAATAAATGAAATCTTAAAAAAAAAAAAAAAACTTTAGAAAAATGAAAAACAGGGCACCTGGTGGCTCAGTCCATTAAGTGGCTTCCTTCGGCTCAGGTCATGATCACGGGATCGAACCCCGCATCGGGCTCCCTGTTCAGCAGAGAGCTTGCTTCTCCCTCTGCCCCTCACCCCGCTAATGTGCACTCTCTCTCAAATAAATAAATAAAATAAAATCTTTAAATTTTTTTTTTAAAAATTAGAAAAATGAAAAACAAGTCTAATATTTTGATACAATAACTCAATAGGGAAAGGAATAAATATTATCAAACTATATACTGGAAGAATTAATCATTGGATCATGTGAAATTTAGTCACAACCATCATTTTAGATTTCTTTTTTATATTTCTCCCTCTAAGGCCCTTACAGTTATTTTGGTAATATAGTGCAAGAAAATAAAACCTCCACCATCACAAAGAGAAAACACTGGGATTCCATTATCGAGGTGAATATATGAATCACCCTTATCCATAATGCACAGGTTTAAAAAAAAAGATTTTATTTATTTATTTGAGAGAGAGAGACAGCAGATCGAGAGACAGAGCATGAGCTGGGGTGGGGGGGGGAGAGGGAGAGGGAAAAGCAGGCTCCCCACTGAGCAAGGAGCCCTGGGATCATGACCTGAGCTGAAGGCATATGCTTAACCTACTGAGCCACCCAGGTGCCCCGCATCGAGCACAATTTTAACTAGAATGTGAAAAAGGTTCTGCCAAAGGTGGGAGGTAAAAAGTAAAAGGATCCTTCTAGAAATAAATATCATTGAAGAATTCATGTATGCATTAGAAAGTTCATAAGTGCATAGAAAGCCACAATAGCTCTCTTTACCTGGGAAAGATATGAAGTAATTTTGCATGTGTGTGTGTGAATCAATCAAAGATCATAAGATTAATGTTCCTCTCTTATTTCCCCAGGTCCAATTCATGGCACTCTCTGCTTGTTTAGAAAAATGTGTTACAATCTTCACTCCACCACATCTCTCATCTGTGTACTCTTTCTGGTCCCACAAATAACTTTAGTTCAGTCTGCCTTTATCTCCCTAGAGGAATAGGAAAGAGGTGGGTAATTACAGAGGTCACATTTTTTTTTGAGAAGGTGGAATGCATGATACACCTAACATGTTTAATTGGAAGAGGGATACTTCATCCAAAGTAACAGTGGGTATATCAGACAGTAGGGGGTTACAGACGCAGAGTTCAAAGTTTTGTGATGGGAAGGTAAAAAAGTACATGTCTGATTATTTCTGATTTTTCAATTAAGTACAAAGTTTGGTCATCAGTGGAGAGCAAAACAGAGAGGGAAGTAGGAACAGAACATACAGGGGAAATAATATGATATCAATGGTTGTTTTGAAGCCTTCTAGATGTTTTAAACAAAGTACACAGCTATGAATCCTACAAATGTAAAACAAAGCTTTTCTTGTCCCCATTCGCATTCAAGTTAGATAACAAATGCTCTGAAAATCCACTTTGGCCAGCAAGTGTTCTTTCAGAAGATATAGAAGGGCAGAAGGAATAATTGTAGATGATATTGTTAAGGAATCATGGTGATAACATATATGGTTCTCCACTAGTCTTTTTAACAAAAAATTACCACAAGGAAATTGTATGACAAACTACTTCCAATACATCTGTCTCAATAAATTTGCTCAATAATTTTATTTCTGGTTCCAAAAGGAAGCATTGGCATTCTAATGCAGTATCTGCCTTGAGTGCCTTATGACTTTGCCTTGGCCAGGCTGGATGTGGATGTTCTTATTCCTCACTTGGTCCTTGACAATAAATCTGGTTTTCTCATTGGAGAAAGCATAAAACTCTATCCACAGTCATATCTGTGGAATACATGTCCTACTTTGGATCCTAGGTGAATAAACCAGCTCTATCAGCAAAACATCATAAATATTTAAATAGCGATTATTATAGTACAGTACAAAGGGAGAAAAAGCTACTATATGTCTGGAAAGAAAGAACGACCCTTGGTAAGAGTAAGGGAGTGATTTGTTTACTAGAATGATGGAATCATTTTCAAATTAGCAATATAGAGACACAGGCAGAAGGGATATTGGAGAAGTCCACTTAAAAAAATAAAAAAAGTGAAGCACAGGTTGGAGTCTGATTCTCATGAAGTTGAATGCAGGCCCAAGACTAGTCTATGAGGAAGGACGATTTGATGCTAAAACCGATAATGCTGACATACAATCCCTTAAGCCTTTCTGTTCTAGGAAACCTGTAGCATTTGAGATAGAAACTCTAAATCAGCAGTTCTCAACTGGAAGTGCAGTTGTTCTCCAGAAACATTTAGCAATCTCTGCAGATGTTTGTTGTTGTTGTCATAACTGGGGGGGTGCTACTGGCACCTAATGGGTAGACCCCATAAATGCTACTAAACATCCTACAATGCAGAGGGCAGCCCCTCACAACAAAGAATTATCTGGCCCAAAAAGTCAATATCACTGAGGTCGAGGAATTCTGTTTTAAATAATGGCCAAGTGACTCCACTTGTAAGAAGACTGAAGAGTGGGTGGGGGATTTACCATTCCTATGTATTCAGGGCTATTCTTATTTATGTTGCAGTCCTCAGATAAATCATGGAGAAACAACCTTGTATTCATGTGGGTTTTAGTCATTATTTTAAATGTTCTCTCTTTCCTCATATCTGAGGACTGATAACACTTTTTGGTCATATCGTTGGTCTCTCTCTAGAATTTGCTCTGCTCTCTCCCTACAAAATTTTCTCTACTTTATAGCCTGCCTCCTGCTTCCAAAACAGCTCCACCTTCAACTCTTATCTAACTTCACACTTTGTGAGGTAAATGACTTTGATCTGGACACCCTTGTATTATGTTCTTGCTGTATCCCAAGATATGATGTGACAATTGCAAACATGTACCTCATTATACAGCTGGGATATTTCACAAAATATTGTTGGGATAACATATCAATACTTAACAAAGAACTAATGTGAACTAATACACACTGAAGCATATCTTCCCCCACCCCCTCACAGTTCAGAGTGTTAGACCATTTGTTAATTACAGTTTTCATTCATCAGAGAACAAAAATACCCTGCCACAGATGCCCACCAGCCTTGGAGAACTGCCAAAGGCGGCAAGTTCTATAGCCACTTTCCTGGAAACACAAAGGACAATGTGTTTATTTAATTATGTTGTGCTAGAAGCTCACAATATTTAGCTGCTTCCAACTTGTCTGCATAATAATGATTGCATGGAATCAGTTATAGTGATAAAAGCACTTTCATACAGGAGGTATTGTTCTTTCCCCTTGAATCATATATCTCTTTATCCATATACATGCTTTAAATTCAGCACATGTTTAGATAATCCTCTTTGTGACAGCTTCTGCAGCATCTCTGAACAGAAATAAAAATAAAGAGAGAGCTTGGAACATTTTGTTCCTTTTAGTATATAAAGAATTGAAAATGCAAAGCACTGAAAATTTAAGGATTTAGAACTCCTGATAAGCATAAAATCTTTTCCAACCACACTATTTCAAATTTTAGAGGGAAGTAATAATGTAATAATAAATTAGTCTGTAGCATGTGGAGTTGCTTTAGAAAACAAGTTTGGTTTTTTTCTATAATATGCCACTGAAAGTACCTCTTCCTGATGAACTGTCCTCGTTTTTTTACAGCACAATGTTAGGTTACTTATTGCTCTTTCAAAATGGGCCAGCTCTCATCATATATTTTCTGCATATTTTATTATGAATGATAAAATTTGTTTATGTGAGTAAAGTAAAAAAGCCCACATTTTTCATGATGAACTAGTTTTTGGGTAGAGGCATGATTCTCTTTTCCTTAAAAAAAATACTAAATTTGATTGCTTACTTAAATTATATATCTGCTGAGCTCTAAATTTGTATTATTATCTTTTGACATAAGGCACTGCATCAGTTAGCACATATATATATATATATATATATATATATAAGAAATATTATAGGAGAGATGTGTCTATGGATAAGCTCCCCAAATTCCCACATATCAAAGTAACTAGGGCAATCTTCCTAATAAGGTGGGGATGCATGGGGGAATGTCTCTATCTAGAAACATCTTTAAGCTACCATCTGCAACAAAACAAAACAAACAAGACCATAATTAATCTGTTCTCAAAAATCCCTACTGGCATTTTTATATGACTTCAAGATTGCAAGATACTCTGGTTTGATTTGGCCTACATACTTTCTTTCTTTTCTTCATTTACTTCATTTTTTAGTTAAATAACTAGTCATGGTAAAATGGTAGTGCAATGGGAAAATCTGGATCCTAACAGTCAGAATTTTTAAAAAATAAGGCAAAACACGCATGCAAAGGTATAAGATGGTATGAGATGTCCCAGCACTAGTGCTGATGATTGTAAATAAACTACATTTCCATGAAAAAGTATTCAACTTGCTCCAGAATGCTTGCAAACACAGAAGTCAGTATCACATGGGGAGACCAGAAAATCTCACATAACAACTATGCAGATGTTCTATATTCTATGTCAGCACA
The DNA here is from genome assembly GCF_011800145.1 of Mirounga leonina. Lineage (NCBI taxonomy): Eukaryota > Metazoa > Chordata > Mammalia > Carnivora > Phocidae > Mirounga > Mirounga leonina. The sequence continues at coordinate 4,182,652 of NW_023270839.1, forward strand.
CTCTAGGCAGGAAGTTCTAGAGAACAGTTTGTAGTTGATTCAAAAATGGTCCTTCCTAAAGAGGAAACATAATTTCTTTTATTCCACAAAAGACCTTCCTAGACATACCCTTCTTCTGACCAAGAAAAGAGAGTTCTCGAATTTAGGAGGAATTTACCTTTTAACATCCAAAGAGCTAGGAAAGCAAACCATCTGTTTACTTTAAGGGGTTGGCATCAGTGATTCTGAAACATTACTACCACACTATCTTTAAATTCCTTTAGAACACAGGCAAGTTGTGTTCTATCATTTTGAGCATCAAATCTATATAGCATAGCAACAAATATACTTAAAAACTGTAGATTAATACTCAAAATTATGTAGGGAATAATGTAAGCTAAAGTTAATGTGAACAAAAAAATGGCAGCAAAATCAATAATGCCCCCTACAAGGAAGGATTTGGTGTATGTCTTAGGTTCAGTGTGATTTAGCCCAATCTTTGAGGTAGAGACCATCAAATTTACCAGATGGTGAACACACAAGGAATGCTTCACTCCACAGTGATAGCATTCCTATTCTATAGACTGGACTAGAAAAGTTGACAGATAAAATTCCACATCATTTGTAATAAGGCTTCAAATAAAAATAATGTGGGCATCATTTGGGGATGGAGGAAGAACGAGGAATTCCTGTAATTAAAATAATTTCCTTTAAATATTCTGCTTAACCGTGATTTATTGCATGTGGCATCTTTATCTCAAATCACAAAATATTCCTTATCATCATGTGATTTTGACTTTGACAAGTTGTGGTTTGTCTCTCACAAATAACATGGCAAGTAGGAATATTGCTTGCAATTCTTGGTTATAAAGAGATATATGTCTTAATCCAATTCAATTCTACAAAAATTTTTAAACATGTTCCATTATTCTTTCTTTCACGGTGTACAAGCTTAAGAGCTCACTGTCTAAAGAGGGAGAATTAGGTCCCATAAGAAGTCTGGGACAAAGAAAAGGGCATCTGACAATGTCTTGGAGGATAAACAAAGCTTCCCGGAGTGATTAAGCAGGTAGGGGAAAGAGCACGTCGAAGACAGGTGAGCCAGGCACAATGGGCACATGGAAAGGTCTTGATGTGAAAGAAAATACAGACTTGCAGGAATTCCATAGGCTGACGTGAATTTACAGACTGTTTTTGTTGTTTATTTCTAGCCCTTAAAAAATCATCTTTAAATATAATTTCTATTATTTGAGGTATCCACGCAGTTTCAATAATTAGCTCTAACTACGAAAATCTTGTTGCAAACACAGTGGTCAGAAATTTTTATTCAGATTTCCAAAGCAACATTTGCAAATCCTTATTGTAAATCATTGGCCCTCAAAGAGGCATGCAGAAGCTTTACCATGCATTCTACCTAATAGGTAGGGGAAGTAGGTTATATTTGTATACTTAATAATATCCATCCAGTTGTAAGGTTATCAATTCTACATCTAAGTAAGCAAGCTGCCCATCAGTTCTGAGATGTATAACTGTCATATTAATCTTACTGCTTCTGTGGATTGATAGAAAGCAGTTATGACTTCTTTTTACATTCCACATTTTACAAGTGGAATTGCAAATTTTTCTGGCAGTGAGATGGTCTAGGAAAAAGAATTAGTGATTCAAAGTATCATATTTTCTATTACATCATGGTTTGTTAGCAGTACAGTATATATGAAGACCTTGATTTCCAACTTTATATTATTCCTAACCAAAACATAGGGAGTACTAAAATACAGCTTTCAACTCCTCTATTTACTATTATTTTTATTAAAATAAGATTTGCATGCAATAATACCTAGAAAATCCTCATATCAATTGTGGTCAAGATGGTGACCAGTACTTTATCTAACAGTATCAACTCCCTGCAAAGATCCTTAAATGCCTGACTCTCCATCACATTCACTGTACTCAGAAAGGCACACATCATGATCTATGGTCACCTCTAACTTCACTTCTTGCTTGGCTTTCAACCTATGCTTTAACCATATTGAATTATTTCATTTTTGCATTACACGCCAGCCAAGGTTCTCACCTTCCATCTGTGCACTTGTTACTTTGTGTGCTTTTGCTCTTATACCACTTCATCTGATTAATGCATTCTTAACTGGCTCAGTTTACCACAGATGTCACCTCTTCCAAGGTGTTAATGCTTTCCTAGGCCTCCCAATCTGGATTAGGTGCCTCTTAAAATTGTTTCCTATGCACCTTATCCTTTATCAAAACCTTTGTCATATTGAATTTGCTCATATGTTTGCACTTCCAGTAAAATAGAAGCCACATATTGGAGGTAGCTCTGTATTTCAAATGCCTAATACTATTTCTAGGCATTAGTAGTTGAATAAAAAAGTAAAAACATGCAGATGAATACTGTTTCTTCCTCCCATTAAATGGGCATTTTGAGGTTGGCTTAGGAATGCTGGGTTATTTTTCCTCTGTCTTCATATTGAGTTTTTATTCATTTAATTCATGTGTTAGAGAAAATTGATTTTCTTGCCTGACTTCTAAACTCAGCAGTACAGTTTTGACAATGCTGGAGCCTGGTGTTTTATTTGTTTTTCTGTGCTCTGAATGGATTTCAGTGGTTTGTTCTATACTATTTACTATTATAATCTGAATTTCAATGAGAATTTGAAGTGTCACAAGCTCTGTTGTGCGTGTGTTGCTTCTGAGGAGAGAAAGCCAAAGGTTAGTGGGCTTAATATCTATTCTGTAGTTTCTTTTATTGGACTAGTTTATGTGCATTATCACAGGCATGTCTGTCTTTTTTTTTTTTTTAAGATTTTATTTATTTTTTAGAGAGCGAGCGAGAGAGAAACAGCATGAGAGGGGAGAGGGTCAGAGGGAGAAGCAGGCTCCCCGCTGAGCCGGGAGCCCGATGTGGGACTCGATCCCAGGACCTCGGGATCATGACCTGAGCCGAAGGCAGACGCTTAACCATCTGAGCCACCCAGGCGCCCCAGGCATGTCTTTCTATACAACAGTATCTGAAATTATTGTAAAATGACCCCATAATTCCAAGGAGATTTAGTTACATATTTGGCATCTTGAAATGAGACAGCAAAACTACCAAACATCTGTTAAGTTATTCTGAATAATCTAAAACTGTCTTTAATAACAAAGTCTTACTTTTATATAGCATTTAAAAATCCCATCATAAAATGTCTTTTCATAAAAACAATATTTAACAATTATTATCTCTACCTGCCAATAATATGATTGAGTCAAAAACATATTGAGATAATTTTTTAGAAATCAAATTGATATTGATAGGACACATTTCTCCTGAATCTCAGCCCTGGTCTCTATTCAACTGAACAACAAGATAGAGTCAATAACTGGTATTTACTCAATTAATAATTCCAATGATAACTTCACAGATTGTCTTTTCAAAGAAAACTTTGATTTTTAAAATGTCTCTACACCGATTTGGGTAGTTCTTTTCCTGAGTGATTCAGGTTATCCTGAAAAACACTGGTGTGATAATAGAAAGACACAAGCAGACATAATTAAGGTATTTACATTTTTTTTAAGAAAAGTATAAAGAATCTTAGAGAGATGATTAAATAGATAAGGAGGTGATACAGCATATTACCACTTGAAAGTACAAATTTTTCAGTCCTCCCAAAGTTCCCCAAGAAAGCACAGAGCCTTTGAAAAAAGGACACTTTTTGCTGGATGTGAAGAAGCCCAGCTCTACCACTGCCAAAGGGTTTCATGTTCTGCTCCAAAGCCCTCTCCACCTTATTACATCTGTCCTGGGCATTGGCTATGTTTGCTTATCACTACATGTAACTGGAACAAAACTAATCACTATTATTTTTCCTGAATGAGTAAGTGAAACAAAGATCAGTTCCTAAGGTGGAACATTCCCTACAGTGTTTCTTAATGGGATTCAAACAGGATATTTAGCATCCCTGGCTCCTACCCAATAAATTCTAGTGCTATCTTTTTGTGCAACCAAAAATGCCTTCTGACATTTACAAATGCCCTACCTTAGACCCATGGAATGGGGAACCTGAGAATTCTTCCCACATCAGATGTTTTTTGGGGAAAAAACAGGAAAAAAATTTCTGCTTTCATGTCTTCATATTTTATTGGAAAAATGCTATAATATTTCCTGTAATCCTCTCGGTCCATTTTCCTTTCTGCAAAATCATCTAAGATACAATTGTCTAGAGGATGAATGTACATATATTACATATCATATATATTATATATACATTATTTCATGATAACAATGAATAGTGTCTGACAAATATCAGACAAATGGAATGGGATAGAAATATTTCCTATGATTTAAAGTTAAAAGGATACACACCTACTACCATTTCCACCTATCAGCAAATTCAGATACACTTTAGAGAGGGATCTATTCTCTGTTGGAACTCTTTTCTTGACAGGAAGTAACTTTACACTTATGAACAACGATTACTGTAAAGTTGTTTTCCTTACGTGAGTCATTATCTGCTTACCTATAAACCAATGGCTTTAATTTTGACATCCAAGTGACATAGGATATAAGGAATATATTGTATATTTTCCAGGAATATCCTGCAAAATTTTAAGACAACATTTTATAGACTTATTCTTAGTCCTATCATTCTACACAGAGCGTAATTTCCAAAGACCCCTTGATTCTGATCCCTTTAGTCTAGACATGTTGCAGGCAGTTAATATGTCTCTTAATACTCAGACTCTCACAGTGAATGCAATAGGCCAAACTACTTGACTTAAACAGAATATTATGGGGATGTTAATCCCCATGTTCTGGATAGTATCAGGGTTTCTACAAATAACATTTGCAATAGCTTCTGTTGTTTTTGGCAACAACAACTGTCAACTGAGTTATCAACTGATTTTAAAATGTACACAATAAATATCTCAAAATCTACCTAAATTCATATGCTACTTTCAGTTCCTAATTCTGATTACACATGCAATATTTTGGCTATTCTAAACTTTGCCTTCCATAGATTCGGTAAACTTAACTTTTATGCCAGTTGTATAATCACTTTTACCTATAAAATTGTGATAGTAATATTTGTCTGCCTTTAATAATGAAATTTAATAAATTATATGTGTAAAAGGTTACATTCCACATTTAAATTTCAGCAGTGCCTACACAATAGACCCTTAATAGCTATCAGTTCGCTTTTCTCTCCCCACCTTATTTTCACCTCTGCAACATTTATTGAAAAATTCAAGAAGAAACTCTATAAGATACCATCAATAATTGCCCTCTAGATTCACTATGATCTATTAATAGTATAATTGGGAATGGCGATTAATTAACCCTTAATATGCCAACCTATAATTCATTTGATCTACAGTATCCCACATTGCTTTAAGTATATTGTTTAATGCCTTACAGAAATTCAGATATATTATGTCTAAACTGTTCACCCCTTCTATCACTTTAATAATGAAAAACAACAACCACAAAGTATATTAGATGGCAAGATATGTTCTTACTAAATTAATTTAGATGCCTAAATGATTAACAAACTATCTTTTCAAGTTTTAAATTTCAAACTTAAGAAAAACAGAAATGTATAACATGTAACACAGCTTAACAACACAATGTAATAGACATGCATTACGAGAATAACTAGTTTCCCATAGTTTCCCAGATTTCATTCTGACCTTTTTTTTAATTAGCCCATCTTTTTAAAAATTATTTATTTTTATTGTTATGCTAATCCCCATACATTACATCATCAGTTTTAGATGTAGTGTTCCATGATTCATTGTTTGCGTATAACACCCCATGCTCCATGCAGTACATGCCCTCTTTAATACCCATCACCAGGCTAACCCGTCCCCCCACCCCCTCCCCTCTAGAACCCTCAGTTTGTTTCTCAGAGTCCATAGTCTTTCATGGTTTGTCTCCCCCTCTGATTCCCCCCCTTCATTTTTCCCTTCCTACTATCTTCTTTTTTTTTTAAAACATATCATGTATTATTTGTTTCAGAGGTACAGGTCTGTGATTCAATGGTCTTACACAATTCACAGCGCTCACCATAGCACATACCCTCCCCAATGTCTTTTTATAATAGAAACTAAGTCCTGTTCTCAGAGCTTTAGCAGTACACATATACCTGCCCAGCTAAAGATCATATTTGATAATCTCCTTGTACTGCATGTGAACAAGGACTCAGTGTTTGCAAACAGAATATGAGTAAAAGTGATATGTACAGGGGTACCTGGGGGGCCCAACTGGTTAAGCATCGGATGCTTGGTTTCAGCTCAGGTCATGATCTCAGGGTTGAGAGACTGAGCCCCATGTTGGGCTCCACACTCAACATGGAGTCTGCTCGAGATTCTCTCTCCTTCTCACTCTGCCCCGCCCACTTGTGCTCTCTCTCTCTAAAATAAATAAATCAGTCTTTTTAAAAAGTGAAATGTACAATCTCCTCTTGATTTCCCTAAAAGAAAACTGCCTCTCTACTTGCCTTCTCCTAGGCTAGAGATGGAAGTGCTGCTTGTGTGCCAGCTCCAACAATCCGATTTAGGCAATTTATCTATATTATAGATGCTACTCAGTTATTCTTCTCTGAATCATCATATTTTCAGCTCTCCTTCTCCAGAGATAATCACCATTCTCAAAACTAGTAGGAAAGATTACTTATTGTTTTTACTCTGATTTGCTATTGAAGCAGCAAAGAAGCTGTGACAAAGGTACACTAGAAAAGGCTATAAGTGAGTAAATAAACATAGCTGCTTATTGACTGTCTAGTTGCTTATGGATGTGCGTCAATAGTTTGGTGAGAAATATAGTGTGTGCAGAATAAAATATTTGCCACACTGAAGGATTCCAGAGCGTTTTATACCATTAGGCTTTAGAAGACAAATGTAAGTCCTTGAGGTCTGACATATTAAAAGAAATATATATATATATATATATTTATTCATTCATATACACATATGATATATATATTCATTCATTCATTCATTCATTCATTTTTGCTGTGTAACACCGATATTCTTTTATTGCATTAACAGACTTTAAGAAAATTGGGCCCTGGTCTGTTCAAGCTTTATGCTCTTCCTATATTCAATGGTATTTTTAAATCAGATGCTCAGTCTTTATAAACCAGATATTGACCTCAGGGATAAAGAATTGTTAAAGTATGGGCATGCAGTTACACTGCACTGTCACTCTGTAAATATTTGTTAAATTACACTGAATGCATATTAGAGTATAATCCAGTCAAAACTAGCAAAAATGAGATATAGATTCCAAAAAGAGTAACATTTCATTATTGACTTTTTGCTGTGATTTAGAGCACTCTGCTTTTTAGTGTATATAATAGTGGAAAGTGTGTACCATGTAAAAAAGGAAATCATATAAAACTGGCTTGATACCACCACAAATTAGATATTTACAAATGAAAACTATATTTATATCAACAGAATTAAGCATTAACAGCCAATACCAAAATATTCCATTATTTACCTGGTAAAGTTACACACTGAGTTTTGTATATTTACTACCTTTACCTTTACTACAGAGTCAAGACCACTACATATAGACATATAGTTTTTATTTTCTCCCAGTCCCAAAAGTTGGTAATAAATGTTGATAAAATGTTGGTGATAAAAGTTTAAGGAACAAGAAATGCTTTTTGCAGAACAGTAAAATATTAGCTTCCGTGATTCTCAGACACTATGTGTTAGTGACTAGAGCTTGATCTTTACCTTTCAACCAAAAAATCTTTTGACCACATTACCCAAAAATTAATCCCAGTAATTGTGTGTTAGCTTGAGATTCCCTTGAAAAAAGAACCTGAAGTAAGGGTTCACATACAAAGTGTTTCTTTGGGAAAACAATCAAATATAGAGGAGTGGGAAGACAGAACAGTGAAAAC